>NC_090776.1:21292349-21542349 GCF_040054535.1 Antennarius striatus | reverse complement strand
CTTCAAACAGATCAGTGCTGACTCAAACAGTAATATGTTCACTCAAAATTCATTTGTACATCCTTTTACAGCACCTTCAACCTGAGCACAGTTCTTATCAGCCTGAATGAAAACACCTAAATTCATAAACAGGATGTGTCATACAGAAAATCATTTGGCATTCTGTATCTGGACGAAATTCTTTCCTGTATGTATTTTATTAGAACTGATAGATTTCAAGTACTTGTCTCATTCTAAACATCTTCCACAACGTGTGAAAAGTCTTAAATCCCCTGTTTGGGGAAACATCTCTCAGACAGTTTTACGACCAGGTTGTGAAGGATAGGGAATGGATAAAATAATGGGGGGTGGGGGGGGGTGAAATAGGACTTTGAACAGGTGACATAAAAAGTGCAGAGATGAGTACAGAGTTGAGTCATGATGCGTTCGAGTCTGCTGTTCCAGCATGTGTCATCACCTCTAGACCTACATGTTCTCAAACACACCACTGCAGCGGTGCAGCAGAGCACTTGTTGTGAGACATGATACTGACTCAGTGGATCTATAACAAAATCCATTTGTCATGACCTGGCTGGGTGACTGTCTTTTGAAAAATCCCATGTATCCACAGTAGTCCTAAGAAGAGCACCTAACCAGAGTTTTCGAGCTCTAGTAACACCCGGATCTGAGAACCAACTACCCCAAACCACAACACATCACAAAAAGGATAAACTTCTGGGAAGTAGAGATCAAGTTTGGTTTTTGCCTCAAATGTTGTGACATTCACAGCGGTTTGTGGACTGAGGGCTGATACACTCTGTGTGATTTGATCTGGTGAAATATGTTTTGTAAATTACCAAAAAGAAGAAAGAAAGAAAATTCCATCCATTTACTTGGGGAGTGGGAGGTATAGGGGAAAGCTTTTAATATAATGTTCTTCATCATAGCACTCATCAAACACTCTCAATAACAACCATGAAGAGTGATCATTTGTCTGAGAGTGCAATGGTTCCAAAACTTGCATTAGATGGTTCATAAAAACACCAAATAAAGTGTCCGTTGACTGAATGAACACACACATATTTAGTATTGTACTTCTGTTTTACTGCCTGTTTCCTTACTTTACCATCATCCATCCATTTATTTTGTTGAAGACTTGTAAGATCATCACTGATTTGACTGGATAAAGGTTCCCTGATGTGGCGTCAAATGTCTTCCAAAAACTGTTTATGTGTCTCATTATTTCTGATTTTTTAATCTTTTTATGATGAAGCTTCACATTTGATTTATTAAATACCCAACACAAGTAGTTACATATGTGGTCCATATGTAACTACTTGTGTACGTTGCCTGTAGGTGTGAGCGTGATCGCTTGTTTCTGTCTCCATGTGACATGGTGATGAACTGGTGATGTGTCCAGGGTGTACCCCGTTTCTCGCTGCTGTAACTCAACCGTCTCATCCAGAATCAGACTCACCGCCCTCCAATCATAATTAAAGTTTAAAGAAAACGGATCAGCACCAAATGTAACAGGGTCATTCACAAGTATGTCAGTTATCGTGTTCACAAACAAGAAGCATCCACTCTCCTTCCCTAACAAGCAGCATCTTTTGTTTTGAGTTTGGTCGAGAAATTCCAGCATGATAAATCACAGAGTGTGAATTTACAGATGCAACGCTGAAAAATATCACACTCCAAATCATTATCACTTGCACGTGCACAGATGAGTACAATGTGACTACCAGCACACGTCTGAAAGGAACACACCATGCAGCATGTGAAACACATCTCTCCTCCAGCTCTCCCTGCATCCATGACTCCTCCACACTCTGCTTTTTATTACTCTGTACCGTGGCACCTGTAGGGCTGAGACAGGGATGTGTACACAAGTCAACCAGGACCATCTGCGGACTCTAAATGTTTGCCAGAGTGTGATACATTCTTCATTGGTCATGGCCCTCTCTCTAATGTTGTTATGTTTTATGCTGACAGAGAAGAAAGAGCAACAGGATGACAAACTTTCAGGAATTTAGCTGAGTGACTGCGTAGATGACAAAGTACACTCATAGACATTAATAACCTACAGCCTGCTAACACATGTTGTTCCATTGCTAATATGTCAAATATAAAATGGTGACGATTTGTTTTGGGTTTCAGTGTTTGATCGGTAACTCGGTGGGACGTTTTAGAGTAAGAGTGCTTCTTGTTTTATATCAAACATCATGTAAACATGGATGACACCCGCTGGAATCTTCATTATCAGTTCTTTGTTGTGAACCAGTTGTGTCATGACATCAGAAAATGATAAATTAAGAGAAACATAGACCCCTGCTTTAATCTTATGGGGGATGTTGACAGAAATGATGATAGTATCAAATATATTGTACCCATATTCTTTTTTTTTTTTAATCGGTTATAATTTAATCCATATGTAAGTCTAATCCTCTTAATCTATGTTGTTACTTTTAATATTGAATATAATATGCAATAACGTAATAATATAATATTCTGTTTTACTTCAGCTACTCTTCATGCTTCTCCTCTCTAAGGCATGTCACCACCTTTCTAAATGTCCCTCCACCTGCTCCCCGCTTTCACTGCAGATCACAATGTCAACTGCGAACATGATGGTTCATGGGGATTCCAGTCTAACTTCATCTGTCAGCCTATCCATCACCACTGCAAACACAAGTATGTGTGTTGAACCTTGAACTCTTCTGTCACACATGCAGCACACCTCTCCTCTGTTATGCTGCCCTCGTACGTGTAACGTACTTCTCTGCCACTTCAGACTTCCTCATCCACAGCCATCTCTCCTAGGTGCTTTAACACATTTCCATATCCATCCTTAATCCCCTTAAGCTGCTATATGATGACACCCAAGGTTTTGTTTTAAATTTTCTGATACAAAAATGTTCTATAATGTATTTTTCCTAATGAAATCACTCAGTGAGTTTATGAAAACAAAACCACCAGAGGGAGACACTCTCTCGTTCCCATCTCACAACAAACAAAATTTAAACCAGACACTGGATCTTCTCACTGCGGTGAAAATGATGCTTAGAGGAATATTTTGATGGCAGGTTGTTGCTGTAGTCAGTCACCAATCATTCTGACATCTGACAAGGTGACAGGTAACAACTACCAGCATGGGCTAATAGGGGGGAATAGCCAGTGGATAAACTCTAATAACCAGAACTGAAGCAAGCAGGGAAACATTCCAGACTGTTTAGAGGAGAATGAAAGTGAAGTCATTTCTGCATCTCGTCTGTTATGTTTTTTCCTGTGAAACAGTGATTACACTCATTCCACCAGAATTCTGCCCTGTTTATGAAATAAAACCTTGTGTTGTCCTTGCCTGTAGTTTATCCAGAACACTTTGCTCACTGAAACGTCGAACCTCAGCTGGAATATATTTACACAGTGAAGGAAGTCATCGAATAAGAGGGTGTAGCTGCTCGTCTGTCTGACAGCTTCTCTCAGAGACAAACAAAACATCAATAAATAAATAAGAAAAACAGCGCGGGCCTCCCACTCCCAGTCGGTCTCCTCTGGCTTATCATCCTGGTATCCGACCATCCTGTGGGGCCGGAGCCGTGCTGCAGAGCCGCCGCTCCAGCATGCTATGCTGCAATCAAAAACACCTGGCCTTGGGGTTTGGAACAGTCACAACATTACAGCACATGCACGAGCCAACTGCTCCATATAGAGGCCCCATAATTGTTAGATTGGAGAGTATTTCTGTTTTTTGTTTTTTTTTGGGGGGGGGGGGGGGGTTTAACTGCAGGGTTTTTACTATTGTTGTAAGACACATGTTCCAGGGCTAGCTTTATGGAAATAATTCTACAAACAAATCAGGGTCATCCAGGAAGCTGTGAGAATCTGACCAGCATGGGAAGATAAACTAAAACTTTCCTCCAGCTTCATTTCACACCTGCAACACAATAAAATCATTTTGCGTCAACAATTTATTTATTTTTGACAGTTTCGGTGCTAATAAAAATATACATTTGTTAGGTTTGGCAGGATTGTTGAGTTCTGGTGTTTGTTCGCCATGATTTCCCTCAGGCACTAATGAAAAACAATATTGTGTTGATTTGGTCCACCCTTGTTTCTGGACGGCTTTAGATCGATGTCATAAACAACACTAGCCAAGATATTACACCTCAACACACTGGCACTCTACTTTATTGCCACAACGGACATGTTTCAAATCTGTAGATGAGAACAATACGGTGAGGTAACCAACATGGTTTCCACTCCATCAGTTATGGATCAATATTTAACTTACAGCAGTAAACGCACAAGAGAAGCTTTAGCTTGAGATTACTCTAGACTAAACTTCCCTAAACTTGAGATGAGTGGTAAACACCCAAAAAGTGTTAGACTGAAACACGTCCTATGAAAAAACAGTTAGACAACAGTGCATTGTTGTTGCAAAATTAATGGGAATGCAAGAATTACAATTTTCCCCCGATTATGACCTAGCTGTTGGGCCGGGTCTCCGGTTTCTCCCTCCCGCTGTGCCCTGGCATCCTCGCTGCCTCCCCACCGGGATGGCTTCCTTGCCGTGATGGGCTTTTGACAGGCCCCAAAACAGCCTGCTTAATTCTGTGCCAGGTCAGACATGGAGTGGCTGGGACGCTGGCAGCTTCTTGGCCCATACCACGCATCACAGGCCTCAACCCATTTTATCTACACCCTCCCTCCCCCCTCTCTCTCTCTCTCTCCCTCCCCCTCTCTCGCCATCCTTTATTTCTTGTGCTTCATGATTGGTATGCAAAGCTTTCCAAGCAGGGATGTGGGAATTTTTTGGAGCATAAATTTATTCATATTTGTGTATCGAATATAATATATGCAGCTTATAATACACTCATTGTGTCTGTACAGTCTGTCACAGCAGGAGGCGCTGATTCAGGAGCTGCTGACATCTACCTGAGACCTGCACAGAAACTCACTCTCAGAAACAAGACAGCAAGACTTCGGAGAGAGAAGAAACACACTTCTATGGAAAGATCTTATTTCGGTTTGTTTTATATTATTATATATTGTCAATGATCACATGCACAGTGATATATTACAAACATCCACAGAAGTGAGGAGGGACACTGATAATGGCTTTTGTGTGTGTGTGTGTGTGTGTGTGCGTGCGTGCGTGCGTGCGTGCGTGTGTGTGTGTGAGACAGAGAGAGAGAGAGAGAGAGAGAGAGAGAGAGAGAGAGAGAGAGAGAGAGAGAGAGAGAGAGAGAGAGAGAGAGAGAGAGAGAGAGAGAGAGAGAGAGAGAGAGAGAGAGAGAGAGAGAGACCACTGAGACTCGAAAGCATGAGAATGAAAACGTTGGCTCGTTGTATCAAAAATCTATACTCTACTGCCACCTAGTGTTAAAGTAGAGCTACTGCCCACGGAGTTAAAATGACCACAATCCAGCTGCTGTAGGATGTGACCACAAGAATAACTCATTGCTGTAAAACCATGCTTTTAAAGTTGTGGAACATTTCGTGGGTTTTAAATGTAGATGTTGTTCTAAAGTTAAATACTGAAGTTATAAAATTCTCACTTCACTGAAAGTCTGTTTGCTGCTTCTCATTCTTGTTCAACTTTGCATATTTCAACAGCTTATTTTTATCTACATAGTTACTAGTTATTTTTCATATCCATAGAAACGAGAGGTTTATACTTGTTGTGAAGCTGTAATCCAGTCCGGTCTCATTTTAATGCTTTCTTATCCCTCGCAGGTAAATCTCAAACTGAGACTCAAAGAGAATAAATCAATAAAAATAAAGCAATCCAGTATTTCTCAGAATTCTACTGATATTTTAATTAAATTTGCTTTACTTCATTTATGTTCACTTTGTATTGGTGCTTCAACTGTGTGTGCGTCCTCCACTACTGGTTCCACTGATGTAAGAGAAGGGAGAGCTGGTTCTGATTGGGGAAAGGAGATAGGCTGTAACCTTATCTGCAGCAAGCTGCGTTATTTCATCTGCCAGTGTGCCCCGAAACAAATATGACAAAATCATCAGGGAATGGAAAAAGAATGACCTAAGCCTTTGTAACATGGCAGATATAATCCAATCATCCTGCGGAGGGCCCCATTCGTATTTAACGCCAGTCCATACATCATACTGTATATCTAATTTGAGCCGAGCTGACTGGCCTTTGAAGAGGCAGTTTTGGAAATATTGTTTCAGTTTCACCTCCCAAACAGCAAATTATTTCTATTCCCATGAGACTTGTGATGGCAGAATCAGAGTTGGAGGAAACCACTTGCAGATTACTTCATGGGTTTATTAATCTGAGACAACGGCTCTGGAATTCAAGTTGAAGTTTGAGCAGCTTCAGCATAAATGACTGAAAAGCTTTCGACTATAGAATGTGTTCTTGGCTCTACCTCAACACAAAGAACACACACTCAAGAGGAATCAGAGAAACAGGCTCTAAACATCCGTCATCAAGGTGGCAGCCTCTTTTTTAATCCTCATTTAAACCACTGAATGCAAGTTAGATTAGGATTACCCTGCAGCCTGTTCTGAACGCCGAAAGAGAAATGAAGAATGAGGCGCTCTCAGTGCCTCTTATCTAACAAATATAAGCAAATTTGAGAAATGATTTTTACCCTGTTGCATCAGTCTGCTGCCGTTCCATTGTCGCCTGCCATTCCCAGCAACAACACGATCTAAATGAAGTCCAGATGTCTCCGCCATCCAGCTTCAGTATTTCACTAACCTTGCATTAATCTTATCAAGTGTGTAAAAGATCCCTGCCTGATAACATCTCGCAGGACTTCAATCACCGCCTGTCGCTGACCTGCAGATTCACTGCAAATTAAAATTGCTATCAGCTTGCTGACAGATTCTCCCCCAACTATCAACTGAATAAGATGGAAGTCTGGAAGAGAACATGAAGTGTTATGAAGCACAATTCTCTTGTGCATTTAAGGTGTTCCTTTTCATTTATAAATTACATTTCAGGCAGTTTAAAGCTTATTAAATAAAACACAACACAAAAATAACATCTTATTTTTCTTATTTTCTAATATCAAACAATTGAGGTGGGATCAGATGGGTTATAAAAGGCTTCTGGATACGTTAAGCTCCAGCTGCGTTTTTATGTTTTTATCTAGATGTCCAGATTCATGATTGATGAACCTCAGGCCTGTGGTATTTCCTCAGCGATATGCCTCCATGACACCACCAGACATACCGGCATTCATTACAGCTGATGGAATATGGTTTTACACACACAGATGTGTGAACTGAGGCTTGTTGGTCTGTTAAAAACAGAAAAATACTTCTACAGTTACACACGAGAACTTCACATGCATCCATTTTTTATTTGTGGAGACAACGCTGACCTGCTTTATCGGAAATAAAGCTGCAGATTATTAAGATTCAATAACAATTATTTATTCCGCAGCATTCAAACGAACACTCGCCATTGTGCCAAAACTGTCTGCTACACCAGCTGAAGAGTGTCAAGTATATCTAATTAGTCTCAAACAAAATGGAAGCTTCAGCATACAAAACTCTGGATAAAAAGGTGTGACATCATCACATCAGCGTTCAGAAAACAACCATTCCCTCTAATATATCCTTAAAAATGTAGCACTTAACCACCAGCAGCTGTTCTTATTGCTGGATGACGTCCAAAGACCTGAACAAGAAAATCTGAATGTCACAGAACTTAGTTTCTTAACCTGCCTTTCAGTTTCTTGAGCTGAGTCTAACAACCACACAAAGACCGATTTCTTGTCTTTTGTCCTGCAAAAATCCAATCTGATGAATGCTGATTACGAAGTCCAAAGCCTGTTTCCCCTCAGGATCGAGGTCACACTAGTCAACCCCAGCTCTGGCCTTCCAGAATCAGTCATCATCCGAGGAAAGCTGGGCTCCTGCATCGTGAACTTCTCTGTAGGAAGCCGTGGGACCGCCATCAGGAGTGTAGCTCTCCATAGAGACCCTCAGCCCCTCAGACAGTTTCTGGGCCGCCAGCTTGGCCTGCAGCTCCTGAGATTAAAACAAAACAGAGGGAAAGCTGACATGAATAGGCTGGTAAAGACGGAACAAGGACATCGTCATAAAGCCTTAAAAGAAAATGGGACTGATAATCAGCTTAACAGAATTCTGTCAGTTGACAAGCACACTGTCGGACATTTGGCTCTGAAATGATGACTCTGGATGTGAAGTGGCTCCTATGCTGCCCTCTGGAGCTGAAGGAGGATTCTGACACAGACGTGACACACAACACCCATTTGAAGCCATTATTTATTAAAAAAGTTTTTTTTTAAAGTAGCCACCTTTAGCTTTGATTATGGCACACATTAGCTGTGACATTATTTCAATAAGTTTCTGCGACGTCACAAGATTTATTTCCATCCAGTGTTACATTAATTTCTCACCAACATCGTGCATTGACGATGGTAGAGTCTGACCACTGGGCAAAACCTTCTCCAGTACGTCCCAAAGATTCTTAATGGGGTTAAGGTCTGGACTCTGGGATGGCCAATCCGTGTGTGAACATGATGTCTCATCCTCCCTGAAACACTCTTTCACAGTTTGAGCCCCAATGAATCCATTGAATATGTCCGTGCCATCAGGGAAGAAAAAATCCATTGATCGATTCAGTCGATACTGTTGCTGAATCTGGACCTGACCGACTGCAGCAACCCCAGATCAGAACACTGCCCCCACAGGTTTGTTCAGTAGGCTGAACAAACCTGTGGATTTTATTTTATTATTCAGGATTTTATTTCCACTCATCTGTTTTCTATTCTGTTTTTAATGTAGAGTGTTTCTGGTATGAAAAGAGAACACAATTTTCTACATGCTTCCAGCTGGTAAAACCAGGACACTCATATATAACATTACCTCGGTATGTCACTAGCATAGCGAGGAAGAAGCCTACATGGTTTATTGTTTGCTCATTAACAACGCAATTATCACATTGCGGGATGCCCAGTATTAACTTAAGGTACACTGACACAAACGTCATGGCAAAAACTTTTAGCTGCTTGACACATACAGAAAACAGAAATGCTCTCATTCATCTGAACTACATTGATCGGCAAATATTTTAACATCGACTGTGTTACAAGACGACACATTTTTAAGGCGCTGAAGTTACGATTATCTTTTATGTCAATGTCATATTTTTTTCCTGTATGGTGTTGCTCTAATGCAGTCTTACTAATTGATTCAAAGATAGATTTTATATTTGACAGGGTGAAATTCTGACCCCCTCAGTCTGGCTGAGGGTGATTCACACACCCCAGGTGAAGGATAAGTGAATACATGACTTACATGCTGCCTCTTGGTTTGCTCTTGGAGGAGGACAGCTGACTCTTCCAGAGACAGAAGCTGAGCCGGGCTGTAGTGAAGAGGAGGTTGTCTGGCGGCGGTGACGTCATCCAGGTGTTTTCTGTCCCGCTCCCTCCTGGCCTGTGCAGACAGCTGTAATGATCCTTGTCTGGGGGACAGGGATCCCGATGGGGGGGTGTCACCACTGTGGGGCAGCCTGGAAACACAGACAAGAAGGTAGTGGTCACAAATAACTGGTTACTGTAAACCAGTTACTGGTGTTACTCCGTTGAACTTATCAAAACAGGAAAACTTGTCAGTGCAGCAAAAATAATAAAGTACACTCACTGATTTGTCTTGAATTTCTGCTTTGCCGGAGTCGTCTCAGTTTTTTCCAGGAGCGTTACATAGTGAGGCTTTTTCAGTATGTCCTTTCTCAGAAAATAATTATCTCTTCTTGTGCTGCTTGATGGGTCTTTGGACTTGTTACTGAAACCAGGACTTGTTTCAGACATACTGACCCTTTCCAAGGCCTCCACAAGGTCAGCCTCTTTTGTCTCATTGGAGTTCAGGGAGGCCCCGGCAGCAGCAGTCTCCATGGTTTCTCCAGGGTCTACTGTGGAGACCAACTGGCCGTGTTCCTTGTCCAGAGACAAGTTTTCCTGCACAGCATCTGAAGCAGGTGAGGTTTTCTTCCCCTGCATCACATTATGTGAAGCAGCCTGAGTTTGTACGCTCTGGTGAGAAGCTGCTGGTGTGTCAGGGATTTCAGGACGTCGATTAGTGAAAGCCTGCTGGTACTTGGACTGTAACTCTGTCTTGGCTGAAGACACCAAGCTCTGTCTCCTCTCCTCTTCATTGTGGAGTTTAATGGCAAGTTGCACTTTCTCCACAAATTCTTTAATCTTCTTGCCTTTATCAGGAAGAGTCTGCACTAACCTCCTGTGAACAAACAATCAGCATTGAAATATATAAGACGATAAACAAATGATTATTAAACACACTTGATGTTGTAGATGGAAACAGTCGAACACCATTCTTCATAATGTCATTCTCTAAGCTGATGTTTTGAATTAAGTTTGTCTATTTGCCTTTGATCGTGACTGTTTTCATGAAAACAAGAACCAAACCATTTTGGTTATTCTGCTTATATGTTTTATTTCCATTTATATTAACTAAATATTTTTCAAGTGGTAACAAATATCTAAAGTTTGATCATCATATAACTGTACATATCATTCATGTCTAATCTCATACCAAGATGCGAAGACGCTTGTCAAGAAATAAAGTGGAAGCAAAAGTTCAACCAGGAATACTTCTTTGAACAAAACATCTTTGTTTCTTTCATTTAATTAAGATATCTGCTGTTTTCATCATCTGATCACGTCTATCCATTAGTAGAGCAGAAAAACTGAGCATACAGGATCATCTTGCTGCTGTCTTTCAATACGATCCTCTCTGTAGTTTTTCTGCTACAGAGAGGATGCACACCAGGATGCACGCCATCACCCTCCCTATTCCTCACAGATTCAGCAACATTTTCTCTTGTTTATTAGTCTCAGCAGAGCCATCAGCCACCGCCACCACCAGATTTCTCTTCTTGCTGCTCAGGGAAGACGACCCACCTTCAATCCCAATCCCTGTAGGGATTTAGCAAGATTATCGATACTGGTTTGGACACTTATATCACAAAATGAATTATGTAAACTGTATTTGAAATTGATCAAAATTCTATTTAGTGCCAAACCAGTTAGTAAAGTGAACAGATGGTGTATTCTCACCCAACTATGACTGAGCTATTTTGCAGCATGGTTGTAGAGGCTGTATGCTAACCACGGTCACATTTCTGTGATCAGGAGGGATAAAGCTGATTTTAACTTATTTTGATCGTCCTGTCTCTTCCATAGACAGACTGGTGTGGACACTCCACATTTGACGTGTTGTTAATTTACAAAGACCAGATGCTAACACTGTTAACATACCTGTTGTTGAGGATCTTCTCCTGTCGCTGAAGCAGCTCTCGCAGCTCTTCGTGGCTCTTCTCTCCCAGGTTTCCCACCTCTCCCTGCCGCTCAGTCCAAGACGAGGACATCGCTCTTAGCCGCAGACATGTAGCTCCAGCCGCTCACAAACAAGGACATACGACCTGACATTATCAGCTCCACATTTTACACACAAACTCTGACCATCCGGTAACGACAACACGTCGAATGGACTTCCTCTTCTTTTTCTTCTTCTTCCGCCTCTGCGGAAGTCATGTGTTTAGCTGTAGCTCTAGCGCCCCTGCTGGTTAAAGTCGAGTAATGCGCCTGGTGACCATTGATGCTAAGGTGGCGCCCTCTATTGGCCAACCATGGAACATAAAGTCACTATATAATAATTTTAAAAAAAAGTCCAACTTGGTTTTAACCAAAATTGTGCTGACGTAGTTTGTGTTTGATGAAAGCGAAAACCTGTATTTTGATCCTTGCTAACTTGTTCCTGAGCAAGGTGAAATGATCACAGGTTTTTTTTTGTTTTTCTTTTGGTTCTGTCTTCCCTGTCAGAACAGTTACACAGAAACGACTTGAATTTTCAAGGATTCAAGGATATCTGGATTAAAGGGTGGATCTATGTTTATTATTTTCTGTTGAACTGCACATTATTTAAATGATTACTGCAGAAATTAAACTCAAAAAAGGTTTTTACAGATCTTCTTGAAAATTTATCAGATCGAGACATCAGGGATTAGAACACATATAGAGTATTTCCTTCCAGTAGAACAAGGAATGCTGACTCAATGGAAGAGTTGTCTCTGTGTCAGAACTGTTGGAGCTCATGGTTTATGTTTTCATTGTCAAATGTTGTAAATACTGGTGTCGCATGTAAATAGGAATGGAACCTGCAGGGTGAAGTGACCCGATGACCTACTGCTCAGTACTGGGGAAGCTTTGTGGTTTACACATCCTCTTTTTCATTCAGTAGCAAAAACAAAGGGACAAAAGGAAAGACAACAAAAGAATGCTGGTGGCATAAGATTTTTTAGGTGACACAGCTGGAAAGCACATCATTTTACAGGACCAGTATCATTCTGTTGCTCATGAGCAGATTATATGTTACAGCAGTAACCCCTTTTCCTCATGGGCTGATACAATCTCCAGATGTCATCCTGTGGATGGCGGTCTATTCTATAATCACAATGGCCTGGAATTGTCGTGAGGATATACCTTCTGTCACCCTCACTTGTCCAAGCAAATCAACAATATTTCAAGTGGCTTTACATGGTGGATCACTGTTGGCCAGAACCGAGAAAGTTGATGTCCTTTCCCTAACAGAAACTGGGCACACATACACCCTGTTTGTCCCATCAGCACAGCACTAGCTTAAGGTCATAAGGTCACAAGGTCTCAGATTTTCCACAGCTACATTTCCTATTTGGATGTTTCCCAATCACTGGGTTAACTAATTTGTTCCTCTTGCCAATGAACAATGACCAAAGCTCAACAAAAGGTCACAGCTGTTCTATAGCCTCCCTTAGAATTAATAGACCAGCAAACTTTTGACTGTACATGTACATCTGAAATAAAATCCTGCTAGATTATATAGAAAATATATTAACTTTACATTATATAATATTATATTATATTGTGTTAAATTATATTATATTATATTATATTATATTATATTATATTATATTATATTATATTATATTATATTATATTATATTATATTATATTATATTATATTATATTATATTATATACTTTATATTAACTTTTAAATGGTTGACTGTGAGCATTTGTGCCATATATACCAACTCACAGATATTATAAAACATTCACTATTCAACCTTTTATCACATAAGAGTCTTCCATCCAAATCAAAGTAAACTAACAGAAAAAGCTGTAGAGACATCTTGCGTGTCTTTTTAGATTTGTAATCCTTATTTGGGTAAATGTCTAAGTAAACCTTCTTTAATGTATGTCAACTAAGTTGGAATGGTTTTAGGTTTACTGGTGGAAAATTTGAAATACTGTATTTATTAAATGTTGCAACTTTTCCTGCAATCTATGTATGAACATATGTCACCAGCAGTAACTTACAAAAATTTGATCCAAGTGACACAGTCATTAATAAAGACATGAAATTTATAAAAAAGTTAAGGAAATTTGACTTTACAAACATTGTGTTTCATTGTCTTGTCATAGGGCCTGTAGGGACTGATGAGGTTGTACTGAATATAAGTGTAGGACAAAGGTTTACACATATCTTTTATACACGGCAAAGCCTTTATTAACCAAATATACTGTTCACATTACAAAGTTTTTTATTGAAAAACAGTCATGGCAGTGCAGATGATAGCTGGATAATACTTGTGCCTTGGGCTCAGGAAAGGCAGTCACCTCAGTAGAATCATCATACTTATAGCGATTGCACAGTTTAATCATAGTCACAGAAAGAGATTTCATATTACATCATTAAATTACCCTGTCACCAATTTAAAGAGCACCACCACCAGTATCAAATAGTATCCTGCTCACAAAGGCACAAAGCATGTTAATAAATATCTTATACATAAGTAATATTAAGAAAATAATATTTATTTAATTTTTACAGAGCCAATATAAAATAATAGGAAAATACAGAAAATAATCTTTAATGGGCTGACTGTGTACTCAATGAGCAACATACTGTAAGGCAACATTCACTGTAAACAAAACTAATAAAATCCTTATATAAATTATTTACACAATATTTTTACAGAACAGATCATTTCAACCCAGCAGTGAGCAACAACATTTTATCTTCACATTGTGCATATGTGCAACCAGAGGCCTGAGACCTGTGGTCTGTTTACATCATCAGTTGGAACCATTTTCTCCTTCATTATCTTTACGCTACATTAAACGCAGCTACGTTACTCAGCATAGCATAATGGCTGGAAACAGTGTTTAAAAGGAAGAGTTCTTACAGCATATGTTTTGTTTTTCCCAGACCGTAAACATTTGGTGGTATTAATTATTAACAAGCTATAGAAATTCCAGTAGGTCAATTTTCTCTCCCGTAGGACTGCTGTTTCTCCTTCCTTCCTGTGTTCATGCACAACTCAGCTAACTAACTCAGCTCCTTATTTGACATGATCCAACCAGAGCCAATATTTATGTAAAAGCTATTCTATAAAGATCAATTTTTATTTGTCTTTTGTGTCATTTCCAAAAGTTTCATGAATGGTGTATAAATTCGAGAGCCTTTTGGTTTTGGTTGCTCAGAGGACGGCGATGAAGTAGATTCCTCTGGGCTGGATTGTATTTCTGTCTTTGTTTCTGCATCCACCTCGTCTATCCCAGACTGAACAGAACTCGCTGGAGACTCTGAATTAGACTCTGACTCTGACGTGTGGCTGTAAGACGACAACCCTACAGATACTGAGGGACTTGAATCTAACATGCGGCTGTATTCAATAGGACTGTACCTCAGCAAACTGGCTTCTAGTCTGCTAGGAGGAAGGTTTTTGGGTGAGTACGTCCTTGTTTGGATAGATGATGTCAGAGTGATGAATGGATATCCGGATGATAAAACAGATGGCATTTGTATGGGGGATGAAGGTTGTACAGAGGAAAGAGGTGATGTGAGTGATGGAGGTTGTGCAAGTGATGGAGGTTTTTCAGGTGATAGAGAGTCAGCGGATGGTGGTTGTTGCATGGGATGGAGATGAGATGGTTCATGCAGAATAGGAGCTTCATCATCAATCCTTTTTACTTCAGGTCTGCAGACGCACAGCCAGACATCACAGTGAGAAAACGCCTCCAGAGGAGGCACCAGATATGATGTTTGCTAACTATGCTTCTCCAACTTAACGTCTTACCTGGGGAGTAGATCACATCCCACTCCAAACTCTCTGGTTTTCACATTTTCTCGTGGCTTATTCTGTGTGGACATAAAATACTTCAGCTTGTCTTCTAATTCATTATTCTAGGAAAAGGAAAAGAGGAAAGAACGCTGTCAGGTTGGACATGCAAAAGACTGAAGTCACTTTACATGTGAAAGTGGTTTGATAGGTGCAGACACGAGGAACTCCCACAGACAAGTAGAAAGTTCGGCGCTCAGCAGCCCAGGCAATGATGTTTAGACATGCAGTAGCTTTTCTCACCTCATTTAAGACTGGCAGCAAAATCTCACCTCACACTCCACGATCGCTATTCTGTCCAGAAGCTCCGAGATGAACAAATCCTTCTGAGCAACTTGACCTCGCAGACACTCAACCTTTAATACGTGCAAGACGCCAGCATTTAATTTAAGACAATTATTATGTCAATTAATCAATAAGACCCAAATAGCTTCCTGATAACAACAGCAATGATTATTTGGTATGCTATAGAGTGGGGGGTATAGAAATTTTTATGCAGTTTGTAGGTATACAGTATTTTCCGCACTATAAGGCGCACCTAAAAGCTTTTAATTTTCTCAAAAACCTCCAATGCACCTTATGATCCAGTGTCCCTTATACAGGAAAAAAGGTTTAAAATAGCCCATGTTTGTAGGTTCGCCTTACAATCCAGTGTGCCTTACATATGGAAAAAGTTTTAAAATAGGCCATTCATTGAAGGTGCGCCTTGTAGGTCAGAAAATACTGTACTTCATATTACTGCATATTCCAGTGGCCCTGCAGCCCATTTACTACAATACACTCTAGAACTCCATTACATTTATCAGATAGAAGTGCAAACACTTGCATAATTAGATCATCATGACTTATAAACACATAAAATAAGTGTTAACACTGGTAAAACACAGTCCATGCAACATTCCCATTTATCCTTCAATTTTTGGAAACTATATTTTTTGTTAAAAACAAGCCAGTTTAATTATAATAATGCACTTTTAAATACAAAAGCATTTAAATTTAACAAAATCAGCACATTTTATGTGCCGTGGTTGATAATTAATATTCTCTGATGCCAGGTAAGTTTCTTCTACTTCAGCAGACATGTGTCTCTTCCACACCTTTCATCATAACCCAGACAGAACTGTATGGATTTTAACGGAATGTATTCCGTCACTGATTCCTCACCTCTTCTATCATTCCTTTGATTTTCCTCTGCTGGCAGAACACCATGTCGTTCAAGTGTTTGATCCTCTCGCGGAGATCCACAGACTCTGACTTTAGCTCTTTGGTCCTGAACAGAAGTGTAAACCAGTGACTTATTATACTTACATAAAAAATATTTTTGGAGTTTGAAATTTATTCTTTATACAGTAGTTTATTATTTTCTGTACCTCTTGATTACAGTGGCATCAGTTACATCGCTCTGTTCCAACAAGCGGAGCCGCTTCTCACAATCCTCCAGTTTTGTTTGAAAGTGACTTTTCTCCTGTAAAAACAATATTTCATCATAAAGTATATATAATCTGCAGTTAGCGTAGATAGCCTGATGTCTCGTATGTAAACTCAGCCTTACTTTTCCCATGCAGTCCAGTAAACGCTCCACTTCAATGATTTTCTGGTCCCTCTCTTCGATCGTAGCCTCTGCTATCCTAATGTTCTTCTCTGCTTCCTCCAGTCGTCTGATGTACTCATCGAGTTGGACCTGTGGGAGCGTAAAAGCATTTCAGGATGGATGAAAAATAATGGCTCATCAAACATCCAGTGTAGCAAATCATTGGCACTTTGCGTTTGCATTGTATTGAATTCCAAATGTACCAAAACCATGTGATACTGATTAATCATCACACACAGATCCTTGTTTTATGATACGTAGGGTTTGGTTTATACCGGAAATAAAACTGTATAACTGAGGAGGTATGAAAGAGTAAAAAGGAATGCAGACCTGTAGGTTTTCAATCTCCTCCCTGTGCCTCTGCTGTTCCTCCTGAAGCTTTTCCTCATACTCTTTCTGTAGTTTTGCTGAGAGTTCCTGAAGAGCCTGAGTTTGGGCCTCTCGTGACGCCTCCACCTGAAGGATACGTAACGGAGAAGGAATTAAGTAAAAGGCTGATTATTCCCTAAATAATAAAGGATAACATGCAGCAAGACTTTGTCATATTACTCTCCGTAAAACTTGCCTCAGCCAATTAAATCTGTGATAGAGGGCAGCCACTTTTGTTGGGTCATTAGAGAATTATGTATCAGAATCATGAATGTTCTGAGAGCGTTTGGGTCTTTTTTAATGATTAGGTGTGCACTGTTTTACCTTCAGTCTCAGGGTCTGGTTTTCAATCTGTGCTGCGGATAGTTCACTCTCCTTGTCTGTAAGTTTTTGTTGCGCTTTCTCAAGGTTGCTCCTCATTCTCTTCACCTCCTCCCTCCTTTCTACTCCGGTCTGACAGTTCTCCAGAAGGGATTTCTGCAAAGGAAACACCAAGCCAGCCTTTCATTACACGTCTGTTGAGGAACACGTCATCACAGAATCCATTGCCACTGATTTTGCCACCTGAAGGCTGATGTTAGCCACTATAAGGGAGCTGTTCATCTGATCAAAGCTTTCCATGGCTGACGTACGAACCATCACCTCTGACTCCAGACTCCTTCGATGTGTGTTGGCCTCCTGCACACACACACATTACACACAGGATTTTTCAGATTTATTCACATTTTCAGGGACTGGAGCTGATCAGCTATTAGAAGATCTTCCTTTCTTTATTACCCTGATTTCCTGAGTCAGCTTGTTCATCGATTGCTGCATCCCTCCAAACTGCCCGTACATCCGCTCTCTCACTTTCTCCAACGAATCTCTCACCTGTTTGCAGGACATACACACGTTATCCACTAAACATTTTTGCATACTGTAGAAATTATAAGACATAAATATTTTATCATAACAGTCTGTTTCTGCTGGTATTTGTCTCCTCTCACCTCTCGGATGTACTTCATCTCCTCCTGGAGGTGACTGACAGTCCACTGCCGTGCCATCACCTCCTGCTGTTTATCTGCCCCCACCCTTTGCACAACGCCGTACACTCTGGGACCATGTTTCTGCACCGATGTCTCTGGCGCCCCATTGGTCATGTCCCCATGGTGCTGATGGGGGATGACAAGACGACACCGGTAAGGTTTCTTTGGCCACCTTCTATCAGACTCGAATTGTCATTTTATCTGTGTATTTATGTACTTTCTTCAGTGTACATTTGGGTGAATCACACATGTGTGCAAATGCCCGCATATTTACTCTTGATCAGGTATTTCCAGCAGCGCCGCTGCTGAGTACTAGAAACTGAAGGCTGGGAATAAACGTCTAAAAAAAAAAAGTGCAGGGTGTATCATAGGTGTCACATTTCTGCAACCCAGTACACGAGCTGCAGCCGTTCCTATTGTATCGCTAGCAGAGGGGTGTCCAGTGAAAGATAGGCACACCAGCAGAGAAGAGCAGCACTGTTACCATTGCATTAACAAAAAAAACCAAACAATTGACATTTGTCATCATGGTTGCAGATAAATTCTAAAACTGTAGCTTGAGGTTTTATCGATGTAGCAGAATGATAGAATGTTAGAAATGTTAGAAACGTATTTTCGGGCCGAAACTAACGACTTCAGAGCACATATAGATGGATGTCTGTGATCTACAGACTGTGTTCCTGTCATATGCAAGTATCTGTACATGTTGAACCCATGAATACATTATTGATGACAGCCTGAAGGTGGATGCACAGGTTTCACAGGTGCTCTACTGAAGTTGTCAGTGACACATGCTGAAGCTGTAGCAGCGCATGCATTGTGGTGTCATGTCTATTACTCATGTGCCGGATGTTTCTGTTACCTGCTGAGGTGACTCTCTGCCAGCTGGCCTCTCTCTTTGGATTAACCCATTCTTCTTCCTCCATGTCCTGTCATCTTTCTCTTTCTCAGCCTACACACAAAACAAATATTTAAATTTTTAAAAAAATTTTTTTTTGAAGAGGCTGATTCAATTTGTTCTTGGTTTGGGACCCGGAGAATTATGAAACATACAAATTATAACTTATTTTCTTGTGCAAATGTATTGCTAACCATTTAATTAGCAGGATGTCTGGTTTCAGCTACTAGATGAGGACAAGAGAGGTTTGTATTTTTTCTGTTTTGTTACCTTTTTTTTCTTTCCTTTGTTTATGGCCTTCAATCTTGTCTTTGTCAAAAAATTGTGTTGAACATAAGTGAGAACCTACACAAACATATATGTTGAACAGTTTATATTTATAATATTTAAGTTTGATTTGTATTAGGGCTGTCAGTTTAACGCGTGAACTAGATTGATTAATTAATTACGCTGCAAAATAACGCGCTATAAAAATTAACGCAATTAATCGCGAGTGGCAAGTTTGGCCCATTGAGGGACCCGTAGGCTGCAGTGACGTCCCTTCCTACCTGCGCCACTAGTCAAAAGCAGAGTGACTGACAACAGAGATGGACGCGACACAGGAGAGCGAGGTAAGACCACTCGGACCTTTGGGCGGAAAGTTTCTTTATAAAAAGAACAAAGAATGAACTATCAACAAAAACGCAGTGATTCTGCGCTGTAGACGCCTCCGTCAGTCTGCCCCAGGGCAGCTGTGGCTACACACGTAGCTTACCATCAACAAGTATGAATGAGGAGTGAATGAATAATGGATCCGATGTAAAGCGTCTTTGAGTGTCCAGAAAAGCGCTATATAAATCTGATCCATTATTATTATTATTTGTACCTTTTGTAAAAGAGAATCTTCATATCACCGAAGCAGCTCCAGCCTAACGTATCATTTAAATGCAAAACATGTCAAGGACACAGAGTTGTCTGTTGTCAGTTCCTGTAACGTTAGCTTAGGAAAAGCCTGTTGGCATCTTGATATTTAGTTGCCTTATTTAGAGGCATGTTATACTATTCATTTTGAATTGCTGTATTGAGTCAGCTTTACTATTCATTTTGATTGAGTCTGCTTATATGCCAATTTGAGACTCGGCCTTATTTTATTTCTGAATTTTATTTTATTTAACTGTGTTTGTATTGCATTTTTGAGAAATGCACCTGGTCTAATTGGTTTGCTGATGTGCTTGGCCTTTTTTCTTTTGAATTTCATTTATAAAGCACACTCAACCTATAAAAATGTGGATTTCAAATCTTCTCTTCTTGGTGTATTCTATTGATTAGTCATGCACTACAATTTTGTAATGTGCTAGAATTCAAATTCTTTATTTGGGGGCCTTTAGCAGGTATGAGATTAAAATGTGATTAATTACATTTATTAATTACAAATCCTGTAACTAATTTGATTTTTTTTTTAAACGCCTGACAGCACTAATTTGTATATGAATCATTATGGATAAGTCTTAAAGAACATTAATTGGCTTCACTTGATTCACAAACATATGTATAAACCAGCTTTAAGTTAAAATCCAGATGAGGCGACATTAACTTCTGTAACCTGACATGTTTTCGAGTGCGACAGGCAGGCAAACCCTGAAACTGATGGATTTACGCCATTGTAAACATAATGGCATCCGTTAAACCACAGAAGGCAACTTGTTTCCTCGAGCTAGTTTCTAAACTCCAGTTATGATCAATCAAGTTAGTGGATCAGGCTGTTGTACACCATGAAGAATATGGAGAAATGATGACCTATGTACATCATACCATAATGTTGGTCATGAATTCTCAGAATTCAAAGGCACCGACTAATTTCAATGGGCGGCATGGTGGCGCAGTGGTTAGCGCTGCCGCCTCACAACACGGCGGATGCGGGTTCGAGTCCCGCTGTGTGCGGAGTTCGCATGCTTTCCCCGTGTCTGCGTGGGTTCTCTCCGGGTTCTCCGGCTTCCTCCCACCTCCAAAAGCATGCGCTTCAGGTTGACTGGCCATTCTAAATTGCCCATAGGAATGAGTGTGTGTGTGCATGGTTGTATGTCTTTGTGTGTGGCTCCGCGGTGCACTGGCGTCGTGCCCGGAGTGTCCCCTGCCGAGATAGGCTCCAGCTTCCCGTGACCCGCTGCGGCAGATATAGCGGTGGTAAACTGAAGATGACTGACTAATTTCAATATGTATTGTTTAAATATGTACACAGGGAAGGGATCTAAGGAAAGAACATTTTTATTTCATCCAGATTTCAACACGTTTGTTCTGCACACACCGCTTGAGACGGGGAACAAATCGTCGTTCATCAAACCACCCAGTAGCTCAAAGCCCTCATGAGACAAAGCAGAACTTGTAAGAACAAGTGAAGGAGCTGCAGAGAAGGCCAACTGTCCACATTTTGATGTCAAACTGTTGGAAATCTCACAGGTAGCACATTCAGACCCAAAGCATCACAAAATATATATTAGTGAGTTGGAATGATTGTTTTTATTTCTTCCCATCATTAATTTCTATGTTTTATCTTATGCTTGGACTCATTTCTTGTACTTTATGTTCTTTGTATGATCAACTTTTTTTCTTTGTCAGTTTGGCTTCATGGAACCTATTAAACAGAATGTGGAAAATACTTTCTTTTTAAATTTAGGCCAAGATTTAAATCTTTGTTGTAATGGTTCTAATAACAACACAATGAAGCATCGTGCTGAGCCAAGTAACAAAGAAATTCATTGAAAGTCACCAATACTTCTGTGTTACATTTTATTTTTTATGCAGACCCCAGTGTTGATGCTCCAATTAAATTCCCCAGTCGCCCTCACCACTGATGTAGTGGTTGTCCATAACCCCACAAGATAACACTAGTTCCCTCTTAACTCTCTTAAAAACACATTTGTGTTTTTAAGCAGGTCATTGTATGGATGGAGACCTTGCCATGGGTAGGTTGGAAGTAGGCAACACATTTTAACACACTTGTTATATAAACCTTCATTAAAAAGTTGGTAAAAATATCCAGTCTTAACAGTGATTTCCCACCAGGGCCTCCATGAAGTTCAGCTTGATTTTGAACCTGAGCTTGATAGCAGACAGGTGACCTCTCATAGAAATAAGGATAAGGAAGAATAAGAATTAAAAAAAACAACAAAGATCCCAGTGTTGTCTCTCCGAGCCGAACATTCTCTTCATGTATAGCAGACACAATATCCTACTAATGGGCGGAAGCGGATTCCAGCAGGTGGGAGGGAAGAACAGTCAACATCTTTATACTCTAAGAACATGGAGAACTCAGATTGTTCTACGTGCAGCGTTGAGTTTTACAAAAACAATGTTTGACCACACTGAAGGACTGTTTAATTGCAGCTGTAGTCATGGAGAGAGGAACACCAGCTCTCTTTTGGTTCATTGTCTTGAGTTTTGGAAGCACCTCAAAGACATTGTTATACTATTTAAACGTGTAAATAATACTGTGCTGCTATGTAATTCAAAAAAATATTCTGGATATGTGAGAGCAAAGATTTTACTGCACAGTTCATTTGGGGCAGCAAACTGACAGCTTTATCGACTGCATTGTGAAGGACTCGACTGACAGGATTAGCTCCTTATTTTATGACAACAGCTTTGACATCAGGTCACAAAAATTCACTCAAGGAGCACACTGGCTGAAGAGACTGGATGTGCAGAAGCATCTATATAGCAGTCATTTCAGCGTCTTTAGTGTGCGAGGTATTTACTTCATCAGCCATAGTGGCTGGTTGGATCGTATCCATGATGAGTCAGGTGACAGGATGTGCCGGCGTCTAATTTTAAGACGCTCTTTAACCTGCATCCGAACAGAAACATAATATTTTGGGCAGACAATATTGTGCTCATTTCCTTCCTATATTAACTTTGGGTCTTCCCTTTTATTTTCAACACAAAATCACAAAAAGAAAAGCTGAAAAACTTCTAAAGCTAGAGGAATTTTTAAAAGGGGAAACTTGTTGGAGCACATTGACTTAAAAGGATAGAGACTCACGGCCTAAAATATTTCAGTCAGAACTGATAAATCAAGCCTGTTTAAGGCTGTGCTGCTTTGGAACATTGTGCTGATATTTGAACTACATATTAAATGTATAACCACCACAGGGCTGTGTAGGCAGAGAAAGTGTGGCAGCACGTGTTCTACTTTTATTTGATTTATTTTACTCAGTTCAGAGAATTTTCATAACCAAAAAAACAAAACAAAACACTATAATAAAATACATGGAAACAGTCCATTATCTTAAATGGAGCAAGAAAACATATGTAGTATGACCTGCCCCTCTCCCATAATAATATATTTACACACATAAAGAACAAAGTGACAAGTGAGTTTATAATGTTGTGAACCTTGACCCGCCCACAACCTCCTCCCCTTCCCCTGCCTTTACAAGTCCTTACACTTTTACAAGTAAACTACACATCATTGCGTTTTAACACTTCAATAGTTTCAGTTGACATTAGTTTATAGTGCGTGAAACGGTTTTTTAGTCTGCCCCATCCCTCTGACTCAGGACACATTAATGTCCTGTTCATCACCTGCCTTGAGGTAGATAAGAAGGTCGATACCGCTGCTGTTGGTACAATACACATGATGCTGTTCCAGCAGCCACCATAACTTTCTCTGCTAAACTGAACTGTACTCTGGCAGGGGTGTAGCGCTTACAACACAAACTGAAATGCACGTCAGCACAGAGCACATGTGTAACACTTGATCAAGCTGTCCTCTGTCATCAGATCAAATAACCATGGCAACTCCCTCCCAATGGGAAACACACTCAGAGATTATAGCAGCGCACTATCAGTAAAACCATGTGCAGGTCCGGTAATTTGAAGAACTCCATACTCCTCAGCCAAAGTTCACATCAAACATACCACCATGTGTTTCTTGCACAGAGGTGAAAACAACGAAAGCGCTTTGGTGCCAACAAATACTCAGATCTTACACTCCCTTTGTTAAAGTCAGACATGAGCCTCCGCACCGCAAATCCTGACTGCAAATAAAGAAGGGTAGAGTCTCCTACAACAAACAGACGCAGCCTGCAGCACGAGCTCACAATAATATTTCACACCCTCACAATGCACTCTAACACTACTTCATTCCATGAGCTCATGCCACTTCTGAGCTGAGTTCGGGTCCCATTGTTTGTGTTGCTATTTTTCTAACCGAGGTTCATCCAAGATGAGGTATCAAATACATCGTCTGTTCAGCAAAAAGGGTTTTAAATATTTTCGTTGGTAGGTGGGGTTTTACAAAAGAGGGTCGCAGCTGAGTTTTTTTTTAAGTAAATGTGAAACAGCTGTGTGTCCATTCACACCCTCCTGTAATGATGGTGAAACTGGTTGAAGAAGATGAAATAGAGTACATAAATGCTAGTGTCTCCACCATCTTATGAGTAGCTATAAGCACCTTCATTTACATGTACTTCTGATGTTTTCTTTTATTTTTTATGATTTTCTACATTGTTATTTTTGAGAGAATGTCAAAATGCCAGGTTGGACACTTGCAGTGACTCAAATAAAGCTGCTTTCTTCAGTCAAAGAGGGAATATAGGTTTGTGACCAAGCTACACACACACCAACTATCTAAACAGGACTATCAAGAGAAATAAATGACTTACTGTGCCTGACTTTGCAGTTCTTTGCTCCTTGCTGCCATTATCTCCTGCATGGAGCGTCAACCTGAGGTGCTTGATCCTCCTCTGTGGAAAACAAACAGACCAAGAGCAAATAATTGATCTTGCATGGACAAATTGTTTCCCATTCTTCAGTGGTGAGATAACAGAGACTAGACAGTACAAGCTAATTACTGCTGTTTTCACATTTACATTTTATAAAACAAAGTTTTAGAAAAAAGGTTTTTTGTGATCACACCATACCCTGTTTACCAAATAATAGCCTCTTTCTTCTTGAGAAAACAATGGGAATTATTTTGGATGCTGTTAATACAGAGGCCTGTTTTGGCAGAGAGCTGCTCTAATAAACATGACAGCCCTGCAGTGATGCACACTCAGCACCCATTACATGCTCATGTTAGAGAATACAACAATGTCCTAGATGATCGGGGGATAGAACATGTTAGGCGGGACTGTTAAAAACAAGGAACAGCCAAATATGAAGTGGTTACAGCGTCAGGAGCAACAAGGGACAAACAGACTGGGAGGGAAAAATCAACAGGATAGAATGGAGAGAGAAAGGAAGGGTTTTGCTGGAAGGGTTTTCCAGCTCCTGCCATCTCTGGAACGTCTTACCTCACGTAAAGACTCTGGAGAGTCTACTGTGGTGGTGGTGGAAATAGTTTGTCCTGAACCGTAGTGTAGCATATCTCCTCTTCAGTCCACTCCTAAGCTGTCTTCCTCTCCCTCTCCAGACCTCCTCCCACCCTTCCTCTCAAGCTCTTTCCTGAGTTCTGCTCAAATGCTCACATCTGCCCCCGGCTGCAGTCAGGGATGAGGAGGGGAAATTCCACTCTTAACTTCTAGTGGTGGTGGTGAGAGTCCTAGAAGAGCCCCTGACGTTTTCCCCTCAGTAGAACGATCAGGTGCAAACCAGTTCTTCGGTCACCAACGCAAACAGGACTGAGTCATTGCTTCAGTTCCAGACAGATGGCTTCTAGCTACACCTGGTTGACAGGCTTGACAGTCACTCAGCAGTCACTCAGGCTCGTCTTTCTCTCTCTCTCTGACTCGCTCTCTGTGTCTCTAAATTCCCATCAGACCTGTTGGGCCACATTTCAACTGACTGCCTGGTCTGTGCTGCCTGCACACAGAGCAGGACTTTCACAGGGCGGGTCCTCTTACACAGGACAGGTGGAGCACTCCTTATCAGCACCAGAGGCCAGCAGGAGGAGGTGCTTCACCTCCCAGCTGAGTCGTGTGACAAGACACTGTCACACGAATTGGTTTCTACGACTTATCATTTGTGTAGTTCACACATCATTGTACTTCTACCTTTGACGTTTGATGTACATTTTATTGTTAAAGCCGTTTTTAAATTAAGTTGAGCTTTATATTCAAGACATTTAAAGGTAATGGGGTCATTTTACATAATCAAAAATACATCAACACTCCTAACACAATGAATTTCTTCTTGTCTGTTCGTTACAAACAAGCTGCCCAGTATCCTTGAGGATCAGACAGACAGCCAGCTTGGCATCCAGAGCAAATTCCTTGAATGAATATCTTTCAGTCACTCCCCCTAAATAGAAACTAGAGACACAGAAGAATACAGAAAAAAAAAACTTTAACATTGCCGAGTAAGGTGCGCCTTCATTTTGAGCAAAGATCTGCTGTAGGTTCATCTCAAAAGTCATCACTAACTATGACAAGAATTTTTCTTGGGACAATGTCCAAGAGGTATTTCAACCAGCGTAACTAGTTAATTAATAACAAGACATCAAACAACATGGTGTTTCTCTACTTCTGCAATCAGTGAGTTGGTCACACAGCCAGGCCTCTGTCCAAATCCAAAGTCACGTGGAAATCCATGTGGAAATTCTCCCCAGTAAACATTTCATACAGCATTGAATTTACGTCACAACTTAACTCACTGCTTCCTGATCACATGTGGATTCATAGCTCTTAGTTTAGGATGTCCTGCACTTGGGGAATATAATTTTGCTTTGCTCCACAAACAAATATTGTGATGATGTCACGTTGGAAATTAAGAGGGTGTGTCTTATTTTTTATAGACCACACAACTAATAAGATAATCAAGGAAATAATGAAAGCAAAGACTATCAGCGCATTTTTCTAACGACACAAGGGCAAAAGTGGCAAAACGTAGAAATACTACATTAGAAATGAAAGGCACACATTGAGAATCTATTGTGTCTCTTTTTTAGGTGTTGTGTGTTATTTGAGGTTAAGGATTTCATTGTTTCAACCAACAACAAAAGCTGTTGTTTATTTTTTTGGTGATAGCTTTGGGGTTGTTTGCCAGCCTTGTGATGAACTTTGACCTTTCTAAGGTGTACCCCACCTCTTGTTCAATGTCAGCTGGAACGAGCACGACCAACTCAAGTGCCTTGCAAATTTAAAAGGTTAATAATAAATATGACCCATAATAAAATATACATTCAGTTGGATTTATTTGTTGTGTCTTACTTTATTTTTGTTGTTGTACTGCAACATACAGTATTTCAGAATATAATGCAGAGTATAGACAGTAGGCTACATTTGTATCTGTATCTGTAACAGTGATCATTAAAGATTAAATTAAACCTCACAACTATCTCATTTGTCTAAATGTGACTTTTCAACATTTTTGCATAACAAGCTGCATAATTGGTGAATAGGAAGAATGCATACCATCAGATCAGGTTAGATCGGCACTGAAAATGGGCGAGTTTGAGAACAACATTCTCAGCTAGAGAGGATTTTCCTTCTTTATTTAATCTGAAGCCCCCTCAGCAAAGGAAGTGGGACCCCCTCCATCTACCTTCCGTTTTCTGGGATTTGGGTTGTTGTAATCTAATGTGTTTCCACTGACTGTAAGAATTAGACTGAGCTCTGTTTCGCTTTCATTCAAGAGGCTCCCATTGTAACTGGATGGTGAGGAATCACCAACTCAATGACAGCCATTGAGGTCAGACCTTAACTGTTGGGTCAAAGGTTCTGTCATGGTTCACAACAGTGGTTGAAAACACAACAGGTTGTTTGCCTGAAGGGGCATTGTGTCAGTTATTAACATGATTATTATCATCTTTATCAGTTTCACTTGATTTAGTGGCGAAACTGAGGAGAAATGATGAGATCAGAGTGAATGAGGCCATCTTTATCAAATTAGAAAAGCCATTTCCAAACAGAAGTGGGTTGTCCACCTCTTATTTAAACACTCTGGGTCTCTTTCAAGAATTACGATTGAATTAAGAAGAAATACAACTACAGCATACATGAAAAAAATCCTTCTTTTGTGATATATACCAGACAAAATCAATGTTTCCCTCACTTGTTCTGTCTCTCCAATCCCATGTTTTCTGTCTGGGTGTCAACAGTGTCATTGTCATCCACTCATGCTGCTCATTTCTGTCCTGGCCAATCATCAGTCGGGAAGTCTGAACAAAGAAGAAGATTTCAGCTGCCTCCAAAGTGTTTAATCAACTTTAACAATCCTTGTAAAAGGTCCTATATTTGGTTGAGAAGAATAAATGAACAGACTAACCTTTGCACTTGACTCACATAGTCTGCTGTTGACACAGTTTACTGGTTGGTTCTACCTCTCGTTTCTGCTTTGGACTTTTTTTTTTTTTTTTTACTAGTGAATTGCGAAATGTTTGTGAGGGTTTTTTCTAATCAGAGCCACAGATTAATCAGATCTTGGTTTGATCCCCTCACATTGTTATCAACATTTTTCATCATGATTTCTGCTGTGAATCTGTCAAGTTCTTTCCTTGTTGCATTACTGTTGTTTTTTTTAACTAAGGAAGGGCATGAAATGTTTTTTAAAAAGTAGTAAATGACAGCAGTTTATCTACACAGCTTCTGATAAGTAGCCTAATTGATAACTAGCCTAACTTAGCACAAAATTATTTTGGTACATTATAAAATGGATGTGTAATATATGTGCTGACGAATAAAACCATCGAGTGAGTCAAACTACGCATGACCTGGAAGCAGGTTTGTCCTGCTCGCATTGAGGCGTGTTCTAAATGAGGCAGACCTGGGGAACTACAAGTGTAAGTCCCAGGAGCCACGCTGAGGTGTGTGATGGCAGAAGCGTTAGTGTAATGTGGGTTGTTTGAAGGGGATGCTTTCTCCTCTTTCCATCCCTCTGGGTCTCTAGAGGTCTGACAGCTCAATATCCTGAAGCTCATCCACCACATCGCATTTACAAACCAATGCTGCATATCTCATTAGAATAAATTTCCTTTATTATTACAGCTAATCGCTCCATTTTTCATAACCTCAGGGTGACAGAGCCTATCCCAGCCCTTAATGGGATAGAGGTGGGGCACACCCCGGACAGGTGACAATGTCCAATTCCTTCACACATGTGCTTGGGGGTGTGGGAGGAAGCTGTAACACCCACAGGAATGGGACAGAGAAGCATGCAGTATCGACACAGACGTCCAGGTCTGCATTCAAACCAGAATCTTGTTACCACGAGGTGACACTTCTCAATTCTCTGCCCCCACTTGTGAAAATATAACAACACTGTGATGTTTGTGGAGATCCTTGCTCCTCCAGGTCATGGGGGACCTCTACGTTGAATGTACACATTCACAAATTCACATTACTTGTCTGATCTAATTTTTTTTGTCCACACCTTCATTCTATGACTATTTTCTTCCACAACCAGCAGTAAACCCACCAGATGATATTTTAAATCTCTAATCTATTAACAACCTTCTGGGTGTGTGGGGGACCTACACTATTATACAACAGACTATTATATAGCCATGGTCGATTTGACTATTTGTTTATCCCAGGGTCTGAGCTAGATAGAGTAATCACAAGTAAAATCAATAACACTGTAATATCTGACCATGCTATTGTGAGACGTGAACTATCCCCTAAAGAAAACAGAAAGTCACACAGGATCTGCAGAATGAACAGGAAATGTTTAAAATTCCTCTTCCATGGCAGTGGTGAATTCAGTGCAACATAACAAGAGGTACGCAAACCAACGTACGAAACAACTATATCTGCTATACCAGAACCAGGTAAGGCCTGTGAAACACCCTCTGATTATAGGCCAATAAGCTCAATAAACTGTGATAGGAAGCTCTTAACTAAAATTATGAATAATAGACTGGTACAGATACAGTGGGTTTTATTTAATATAGAGATTTAAAAACTAACATCAGAACATTTCTCACCATTACCCATTTTTCAAAGAAACATAAAATAGGCTTAACATCAATGACAATGGTTGTGGAGAAGACTTTTGATAGAATAGAACGGTCCCACTTGTTTAAGGTATTAGAAGTAGTATACAGATTTCCTGTTTGTTTTATGATAAGAACATTGTACAGGGCTATAACGAACATGTTTTTACAAATGCAATTCTATCAAAGCCTTTCTTCCTAATTAGAGGTACTGCCCGTGACTGTCCTCTGTCAACACCATTATTTGGATTGCAAAAACGTTTGAGAGAAGAAATAAGAGGTAAGGAACTGTTTAAATTAAACTCATTTAAAGATGATATCTTACTTTATTTAATCAATGCAAGCTCCTCAATTGCACATGTAATGAAAATAATCAAAATCTTTTTAGAGATATCTGGTTATGAAATGAACATTGCAAAAATAGAATTGTTCACCATAAACTATTGCAGAAAGGACTTGGAGAAGTTTGTACAATTTCAGATACAAAAAACATATACACAATACCTTGGAACTTACAGTATATTAGTGATGTTTAGACGCAGTAATATCAAGATAACTTTATTCTACTTGTGAAATCATTTGAAAAGATGTTATCAGGTGGCAAGACCTCAAAGTAAACATAATAGGAAGAATAAATCTCTTTAAAATTATGTAGCTATTGAAATTAAATTCAAAAAACCTCCTAAAAATTCTTTATATGGTAAATGAACTACTTTTGCGATTAATGGTATACATTAAAATCCTGAAATAACAATTTTAAATAAATCTTCATTAAGAAATACGTCTTCCCAGACACATAGTGATATGGAATCCATGTCACTATGTGTCTAAAAGTACACGCAACTGAAAAACTGGATTACTAACCATAATGACCTTGGTCAGAAAGCAAGTTACCGAAACATTCAGTATCTTTAGCAAAAGTGTTAAAAAGAGCTGACTGATTGGTTGTATGTACAATTTGTTTAATACGGACAACATTGATACGTTATTAGAGAATATGTAATATATTAGAGAATATCTGTAAGTGGACTGAAGACCAAGGAAGTTAAAGAGAAATGGAAACATGGAAATGGAAATCAACCTCCAATGAAAATCTGCATCCAATACAGTATAATGTTTTGACAAGAGTATACTTTGCTAGAATAATATATTTCTAGTGTACTACACTCGAGATATAATAAGCAAGTTTGATAACACATCGTCAGGTAAATGTTTGAAGTGCAACATAGACGGTAACTCTTTCATGCATGCCGTCTAGCACTGCAAAAGTATAAAGTATTGTTTGGCTGGGTGGTTGGTAAGGAGTTTTAGGGGTCAGACTATTATGAGAAGCATCGAAGACAAGAATAATTTGACTGGTGAAATTCTGTGGAAATTCGAACATTGATATGAATCTGTAATTGCTTCTTTTTTCTTTCTTGGCTGTTGACTTGATGATCTTCCCGGTACTTAATTGTGATGACCCATGGGAAATAAGAAAATTGAATTCTAAAAAATAGAAATAACTGCTTCTTTCAATCGCCTCCAATAGCTGGAAGCAGGGATTACCGCAGGAAGGGGGCAGCATTGCACTGTGACATGTCCTCCTACAGTCTCTCCTCCTACAGTCTCTCCTCCTACAGTTTCTCCTCCTAAAGGCTCTCCACCTACAATGAACCTCTAGACCTTCCTCGAAACCTGAAGGACTTGTAAAACTTGAAAGTTTACTATTAAGAATTGTGAAATACTGAGCTTCCAACGAAAGAAACCAGCCCTGAATTTAACCCATCACTGTAGAAATAAGGGGAACTCAGCTATCCTCTTCATCACTTCTCTAATCCAGTTAAAGTCACTCAAACAGCACTTGATGGAATTCCAGGAATGATCACCTTGTTAAGCACACAGTAATGTTCCCTCTCAAGCCGTCCGGCCAGCAGCCCTACTGGTTTACTGCTTGGCTTGGCGTGAGACAGAGGGAGACAATGTGGTGGCACTCAAAGGGTTAAGATGTTTGTTCCACATAGAAGAGCAACAAATGAAGGTCATGCCCTGCCAACCACAACCAGTCAACCAGTAAGGCAAAGGAATCCCAGTCTATTCATCTGCCTTAATCAGCTGTAAATATGAATGCGAAGAAAGTTTCCAGACTGGTTTGTGAAACAACGGTTTTCATGTTTTATTATTTCAAACAAGAGAACCTATCTAAAATGAATGTGTGTGTGTGTGTGTGTGTGTGCGTGCGTGCTTGCGCGTTCGTGTGCGTGTGTGTGTGTGTGTGTGTAGAAGTGAGACTCATACTTACTATTAAGTCATCAGATAACCAGCGAAGACACGGCCAAATGATCCACTCCCGAGTTCCTGAAGCTGCTCATGTTTTGTCTGAAAGTCTTCTTGACACACGAACTGTTGAGAAGATATCATCTCATTCACTCCATCTCTGAAACCATTCATTCATTCATCTTCTCAAAGAACAACATTACGTGGACAATGGGTGTTGTGCCTCTGGAGTGGCAGACTGAGGTGATGGTTCCCATTTCCAAGAAAGGTGACCAGAGAGTGTGTTCCAACTACAATGAGATTACACTGCTCAGCCTCCCCGGGAAAGTGTACTGCAGGGTAATAATAATATTCACAGTTGATCAGTATTTTATAGCACTTTCATGAACTCCAAGACACTTTACAAAAATAAAAGACAAACAAGAGACACAGAAACAGGTAAAATAGGTGGTAGATGTTAATGGAGGTTAAAAGCTAGTTGAAAGAGACGAGCTTTAAGTGTTTCTTGACAGAAACAGTCTCTAGAGCAGTTCTTGGCAGCAGAGTTCTCAACACGTAGGTGTTTTTGAAAGTGAGTGGAGAGAAGACCACACATGAGGCTGTTGCAATAATCAAGTCTAGAGGAAATAAATGCATGACATTAAAGTTTCAGCAGCAGTTTGAGATAGGGTTGGATGAAGGTGGGCAATCTTACAAAAATGGAAGAAAGCTGCTCTGGATATCTGACAGATGTGTGGTTGGAAAGAAAGGGTGGTTTCAAAGATGAATCAGATGTTTCTGATGTGTGGGGAGGGGATGAGTGTATGACCACCAATGGAGAGTGTGAACTGGGTGGTGGGAAGTATGGATTTGGGACCAGTGATGGAGAATTCATATTTTTTGCTATTGAGTTTGACGATGTCGTGGTCGTTCATGACTTTATTGCAGAGAGGCAGTTTGTGAAGGTGGAGACTGTGGCAGCAGTGAGAGTTCTTGTTGACAGTTAGAGTTGTGTGTCATTGGCATAGCAGTGAAATTGAAGTCCATGGTGGTAGATGATGTGTCCAAGGGGTAATATGCAGACAGTGAAAAGGTGGAGATCAAGCACCAAGCCTCGAGGGACACTGTGACTTAGAGTTTTGGGAGGTGCAGTTGTTTATGGAGATGTATTGTATTTCGGTGCTGTGATGGATGCGTAGTACAGAGGAAAATCTGCCAGTTAGCTGACCCACAGATCCAAGATGAACAATGTGGTTTTCACCCTGGTTGTAGAACACTGGACCACCTCTATACTCTAGCTAGGGTGCTGGAGGAAACATGGAAGGTTACTCAACCAGTTCACATATGCTTTGTAGACCCGGAGAAGGCATTTGTGTACCCTGGAGCATCCTTCAGAGAGTATGGGGTGGATGGCTCATTGATACGGGCTGTCCAGTCTCTCTATTCCCAAAATAGGCAGTAAGTCAGACTCATTTCCATTCGCAGTTGGACTCCACCATGACTGTCCTTGTCACCGGTTCTGTTCAAAATCTTTATAGACTGACGTACTGCAGTTCAATATGAAATCTTGGCAGTCTAAGGTAGAGAGAAGGGGAAGATGTGTTTAGAAGCAACAGTGAACCGGGTCATCGCCGAATGAGAATCAGGTGGCTGCAGCAACACAAGTGACAGGAATAAACTGATTGCATGCAGTGATTTGGAAAGGCTCTGGAGGGACAGGAGTTGTTAATGATGGGAAAACACTTGTGTGGGTAGAATAAACAAATAAATATGTCTTGACGGGGTCGTGACATTACCCCCCATGCTAGGGACAGCTCCTGCTGTTCTTCCAGCTTGTTCAGGGTGGACCCGAAGAAAATCTCTGATGAAAGATGGATCCAGGATCTTGGGAACTGGAACCCATGAACAGTCCTCAGGGTCAGACCCCTCTTAGTCCAAAAGATGTCCCTTTGCCAGGGGGCCTGATTAAACTCTAAACAGTCGATTAGTTTTACCTTAAACCTTAAGGTTTATGGTACAGAGTAGAAGTTTTTAAAGTAAATTAGCACCAGTTAGTACTGACAAAAATTCAGTCACGTTACCGTTAATAGCATAGAGAAACGTGACTAAAATTACTCGCGATTTCTTGTAAATCTACATTGTTGTAAGGTCGTGGGGGTGTGTGTGTGTGTGTGTGTGTGTGTGTGTGTGTGTGTGTGTGTGTGTGTGTGTGTGTGTGTGTGTGTGTGTGTGTGTGTGTGTGTGTGTGCGGTAATAAAAAGAAGCAAGTAGAAGAGCAACACCAAATGAGTGACAAGCTCACGAGGAGTCAATGAAAGGCTGACCGAGGTCAAAGCTCTGTACCTGAAGGTGAGTACACACAAATACTGGATTCATTCTTTCCAGCAAGAAAAATACTGAACCAAGCACCAAATTATAGATAAAGTGCTGCTGTTGACACAGCTGCTTTCACCCAGTGGACAGATCAGTGACTGGTAGACAGGAGAATGATCTCAGTCAAATCAGTGGAAGGAAATACACTGACCCAATTACGGACCCTCTGTGTTACTCAACTCCCTTCCAGAGGAATGTTGTCTTGTTCTGAGGATACTTCCTAGATTATCATTTAATCTAGTATATATACTTTTTTTTAAATAAATACTGTTTTTTCTTTTTTTTAAATTTGTATAAGAAATTCAAAATTCTAACATTTCTGTCAGGAACAGGATATAAAAATCTAGAAACTTTTGTTTTTATTGTGTGAATTACATTACATTTCTCATCATTACCATCAGTTTAACTGCATATGTAACTCAGCAACATGATAAAATCCTATAAATGGTCATTTTTTACAGAGAAATGTCACTTTTTGTATTGATCGATTTCATTTTGCCGATAATATTAAGATAGTCTCACTTCATGTAAACTTCAAATGTAAGATCGATGGATATTGTTGTCCTCGGGTCATTAATGGATCTTAAATTAAAATGTGATACTCTCCATGTTTCATCATCACATTCAGATTGATTTTACTATTTAGAAGTCTGTCACAAAATATGTCTGGAATGATCTACACATCAAAATTTAGGTGCCATGGTTTATTCAACAAGGACAAAACATGTGAGAGTAACTGCAAGTAACTTTATTTAGTGTCAGCAGGCTTTACAAACATGAATGAATACAGAGAGGTAGTGGCAGGTATTTGTCTCTGTCCTCTCTCCCTCCACAGGCACCACGTTCAGGCAAATTCAGCTCAGAGTCAACTGAGTGTAAGACATCACAGTGAGACCAAAGCATAAAATGTCTCTTTATCTTATTTGAAAAAATAATCATTCAGCTGAATGAAACTGAAAGGAGGCCCACACATGGTCATTTCCAGAGATTGTGATGTCATGCACAATTTGAACCCATGTATGCAGTTAAACAGGACCTCTGCATTCAGACATATATCCCCAGAAATAGAGCCTACGTCAAAGTGTTTCCAGTTGAACAATTACCTCTAGAGATGAGAAGGTTTTGACATCTTTGTTGTGTTCTATGGCTGTCAGAAATCTGATTGGAATCAATAGTCACATACAATACTAAAGAAATTTAAGTTTCTTTTTTTTTTCTTAATTAAAATACTGTGATGTCACAATTATCAAATGTAACATATGTGTTGAAATTACAACAAATACTTTTTGATAGCTTTCAAATGGATGCATATAAAACTGTATAAAAATGTATGTGCACAAAGTCCCTCATTTACTATTCCCTAAAACCTTCACCATGTCAGGATTTTCCATATTAAAGTATGAATAAATTACAACAACAAAAAAAAATTTCTGGCAATCCTCACTTCTTATATCCAGAGTTGTTCTTCATTCGTTAAGAAAAGGTAAATATATTTTATTTGACTGAATAATACAAAAAAGAATTTTTAGATACTGTCTATAAATTTAACATATTTGATATACATAACATACATGAGTTTATAACTTCATATTGTTCACAAAAGGCAGTACTGGTTGCTGGCTGTTGTTTTACAGTGCATTAAAGAGTGCATTGTCAAGTTTACTAATGCTAGAAAAATCATTGTCCAGAATGTGTAACAAAGAAAAAAAAACACTCCATAGAACTGACAAATTTACAGGAAACTGAAGGCAGGAATGTAAAATCACCAGTTTAAACAGTATTTACATGTCATTCCTATGGGACGGGCTGATTTTATTCATTAATGTCACGGTTAATACTGAGTGATTATTACAGACATCAATAATAATATAGCGGAGAATAGGAACTCTGTTCTCTGTATGACGTGTGATCCTTCATAAAAATATGAACGTATCCAGATATTGGCCGGACAGTCGGTGGAAATTCACGCTGACGTCTGCGTGTAGGATCTCCAGCCGTCCAGCCTGACAGAGATTAATGTACGGCAGCTTTTATCCTGCATCACAGGGCTCATTTACATGGTGATGCTGGACAGGATATTGTCCTGACTTGAGGAGCGTTTGTAACCCGAAGATGAGCTGAAGTACGTCTCCCCATCAGTGCTGATGTCGTCGTCGTCGTCATCATCGTCATGCAGGGTGCTTAGCAGCGGGGCAGAGGTGTTCTTACGCCTGGATCACACAGAATCACGTCATTAGATTCTTCCTGTTTGCTGTTCCAGAGCGTTTACTTTGTGCCTTAGTTTTTTTTTTACCTGATCTCGTTTCGCAGAGCTTTCAGCTGGCTCTGGAGCTGCTCGTTGGCCTCCTGTTGCTCGTCCAGGTCTCTCTGCAGCTTCTTCTTGCTGTGCTCCAGTCGGTCGATCTCCTCCTCGGCCTCATCCATCTGCCGTTTCAAGGCTTTCAGGCGCAGATTCAACTAAACGAAGAACAAACAGGCAAACGAAAGGTCCAACAAACATCAGAGAGTATTTTCAGCACCTGTCAGACAATCATTTATCTAAAGGTGTTGGGTTTGTTTATTGGTTTGAGAGTTTCATTCCATACCTGATCCTTCTGATCTTGCATAGTGTTATGTTCTTCTTCACTTTGCATCACCATGTCTTTCACCTTCCTCTCAAGTCTACGGTTCACCACTTGCTGGTTTGAACGCTCCCTGGAAAAATATTCATCGAGATCCTTCAACGTGTGACGCAACACATCAGCCTGACTTGCATAAAACCATTAACTGGATAAAACATGGACATACTGTGGCGTCTGTGATGTCACCAACAGGTTTTTGTGGCCGTCCCCGATCTTGGTAATGTCTGACTCCGCCTCACTACTGGCATAAATATCCAAAAATGGACAAAGAGGTGGAGGCAGACTTCCTGTCTGTTAGTACCACTAAAGGCCCAGTAGGTGGAATTATTTGTCCCATATTTGCATGAAGAATTCACTAAAATTCACCCACAACTGCAAACACGACTGCGAGGTGAAGTTCAGTGAGATTAGCTGCTAACGTAAAGCCTAGCTGTTAGCTGCCAAGCAAAGCGTCCACTCCCTTCATGAGGCATAACTTCAGGTCTTAAATATATCAACACTCTGGGCTGCATATTTGTAATGGGCAGGGAAACCGGGCTCAGCATTGTGAAACATCTCTGCCAAATGTGTTATTAGTTATTCTAGAAAGATGAGCTGGGGAGGGAAGGGGGGTGTTTAGAAATGATTGGGATCCATGGGAACAAAGCTTCAGGGAAGAGCAGCTTTACACCCAAAAGCTTTCCCCTTGCACCGCCTTACACGTAGCACATGTCTCTCCCCCAAATGCAGACCTCCTTCTCACCTTTCCTCCCCCTCCAACCTCTCCTCCAGCTCCTGTATGCGCGCCTCCAGCTGGGATACCAGGCCCTCTTTGGTGGACTTCTGGGAACTCTCCAGATGAGACAAGCGGCTCTTCAGATCTTTGTTCTGCGCAGGTCACAAAGAAATAGAGGGAAATGAATTGGGAAATTACGTTTGCAGCAAAATCTGAATTGAAAATTGATGTGAATACAGATGGAGTCAAGTAAAGATGACAAGAACGACATATAAATGGAATGATTTTGTGTGGGTTTTTTTGTGTGGGTTTGTAGAGCAACACTGTGTGTAGTTTTTTTTTTTCCACAGACAGGAGAGTGTGTACCTGTCTCTCCAGAGCCATCTTGTCACACTCCAGGTCCTGCCTGCTAGCCCTCTCCTGCAGGAGTTCATTCCTCATCTGCTCCACCTGTCAAGCCGAGCCCAGACACACTGTCATCTCTAAGGTCCCACAGTCTGATCACAATTATGATCCGACACTGAGTTTTACTCGGAGACTGAAACCACTGTAGCGCTCAGTGAGTCAAAATGTTAAACAATGGAGGAGTTAATGCCCCAGAGGGCATGGGTTAATTGGTGAGCTGGACTTTCTGGTTTAGCTGCATTGCATTTTTTTTTCTTTTTTGTTGATTCTCTCATGTAGCACAGTGTTGTAATACACAAAATAAAAATAAAACAATGGTAGAAATTAAAGAGAGAGAGACAAATACCTTCGGCTTTTCATGCCAAGCATGTGTGATTAAATTAAATTCAAGTAATTGCAGATCATTTTACTTAACACGATTATGAGATTTAAATTAGGGTGAAGATCATTATCGGTTTCATGCTTGAATGAGATAAATACCAAGTTATAACAAGTAGCCCAATTAGCTTAGCATTCAGTTTAGAAATGAGAGGAGACGGCAAAAAACGGATCTCTGTGCAAAATTTACCAAACAACACGAGAACAGTTCACAACAGGTTTCATCTCGTTGGAATAAGAACAAAAAATGAAGTGTAAAAATAACAAGTTTTGGTTTTATGCAGGATTTTGTGAATGCAGTAACTTTTAGAGGTGCCGGGCCGGTGGGAGTATCTGGTCTTTAGCAACTGTTTCCTAACATTTATGCTAAAGATATCAGCTGATAATTAGCCTCCTATTTAAAGCACATGTGGGACAGTGGTCTAGATTATCTCATCCAGCTCTCAGGAAAGAGTATAATCCGAAATTATTATTCGCTTCATAGTAATCTGGTGTCATTGTACATGAAGTCAACTCAGAGGTTTAACTGCATGACTGCTCAGCAATAGCCTGGTTCAAAAAGAAGGGAGGCTGAAAACTAATCGATACGGTGGTGATGGTTCTTTCTTTGTGAGAGGAGCTCAGAATCGGTGATATTTTATGCCAATTAGTGGGTGACAGTGTGCCGCTCTGATGAACGATGGCCCCTATAACTGGTGCGCCCAGCTCAGTGCTTGAGGGAGCTGAATCAGCGGACTGGAACATACAGCGAAACTAATCTGCTTTGTGAAAGACGGCAGGAGAGGAGAGGGGAGATTACTCTCATTTAGACAGGAGAGGAGCACCTGGTGCCAGGAGAGACGCAGGTGTTCTTCCTGCTGCCTCCGCCGCAAGCCCACCGCCCCTCCACCCCACAGACATTAGAACACACACACCAGCACATGCCCACACCCTGTCTGTGTGTGTGCATGTGTGTGTGTGTACATGTGTGTGCGCGTGCACTCGCAATCGCCTACACATACCACAAGCTCTCAGACAACTGCAGCCCGACTCCAAGGAGCCTGATTGTTGCCGTGACAGCCAACTCCAGACTCACGCTGAACTGTCACAAAGCCACTCTTCTCATTGCCAGGAATTATTTTAAAAGGAAAACAATTTAAGGACATGTACAGTACCCAAAATCTTTTAATTTTCTCAAAAACCAACAATGCAACTTATGATCAAGTGTCTCTTATATATGGAAAAAGTTTTAAAATAGGCCATTCATTGAAGGTGCGCCTTGTCTGGAAAAACTGTAATTAAACCAACCGCTCAACCGCATGTTAAATTTTGGTCACAACCTTTGAACCTGTAACTAAGCCAAATCGCACAGCTCGTGCATTTTTCTTTGTGAGAGTGTGCCAAAAAACACCAACCACTGCAGAACGTAATTTTACACAAGACATACGCATTAACAAAAAAATCAGTAAGGCTGCAAAAAAAAAAAAAAAAAAAAAAGGCTGCGTTATTTGAAAAACTTGAGAACAAACATCCTCTCTGTGATTAGTAAGCATTCTCCCATGGACAAACAACAATCCTAACGGCGCTTGCACTTTATCTAAATCTTACTTCGCACTGCCTCCGTCAGCAGCTTTATCAGCAAAGGAAGGAAAACTGGAACGTTTGCTTGTAAGGATATGAAAACTTGACTTCAAGCACAAGAACTGGATTTGTTCTCCAGATGATGTTACTGAGCGCAATCTCCAAGTGAACTCATCCACCTGAAAACTTGAGACATTTGGCAGCGCCTGTATTACAGCTCAGGCGGCGCTGCAGTAAAAGAAGGGTCTTTTGTGGCTGATGCATGAAAATTGGATAGATGCTCTCAGAGCGTGCCGGCGGGACGCCAACCTGAATGATTACGCAAGATCGTCTTACAACGCAATAACCCATCCAAGTTATCCAGAACCGAAATAGAGTCAGAACTTGTGGAATGTGGATAATATATGTAAAAACACATACACCTGAGACAGTATAATGTATGGAACTTCATGTAAATCATGTGAGTTGACTCGTACTCGACTGTATTTGGGATCCGATATCGTTCCTGCCGTCGTGACATGAAAACAGAGATTAGTTTTGACTGTTGTGATGTTAGTAGTGAATGACATAGCATGTGTGTGTGTGTGTGTGTGTGTGTGTGTGCCTGTGTGTGTGTACCTGCTCTCTTCCACGGTCGATCCTGTCCATCAGCTGGTCTCCGCTCTGTCGCTCCTCCTCCAGGTCCATCTCCAGCTGAGCAATCCTGTCCTGCAAAACAAGCAGATGCATCCATACAGGCAGTGAGTGTTGCTGTCTATGTGTGTTTTTTCTGTAAATATTTAACCTGACGAATGACATCTGGGATTTACTGAGGTCTTATAATGCTTACAAAACATGATGGCTTTTTTCAAACCCGTGACTTACCTCCATGAGTTTAGTTTGCCGAGTTTTATCCTCTTTAGAGTTGACCTTTGTTTCTGCCTCCTCCTTCAGATCATGGATTCTTTTCTCCAGCTCCTTCTCCCTGAGCAGACTCTCATCTCGTTCCCTCTGACACCGATGCAGGTCCTCCTCCTGCTGGGACAGCTAAAATAAAAGACATAACATTCTTTAACACATGAAAACACTTTTTTTCCCCCCCAGCTAAATACCTTTCACCACAGAAAATTATTTGTGACACCAGATCCCAGAGGATCAACGTCTCATTAAAACGGCCCTCAGCGTGTTATAAGTACTTGTGCATAAAATGTAGAATACATCCAGTTCTCCTGCAGAAAATCCATCTCTATCTTCCATACATCATGTTCTTATCGAGTGGTATCGTGCTGCGCTGATGACCAGCAATTTAGTTGCTGCTTAGGGAAAAGATGATCCTGCATGCGTCTCCTGAGTGACTAATGACTCTGGTGTGAATCGTGTTTCCCTTGTGTTCGTTCACCAGCAGTGCCCCCCCCCCCCCCCCCCCCCAGCTGGAAAACTAGCCCCACTGCTCAGCGCTCGTCATCTAACTATGTGTCTCACCATGAATACACACGGTCATTATCGCAGAAAACTAACTACGTTTTTAGAATAACTACTTTTTGAACTGACTAACTAACTAACCCTATAGGTTTTAAACAAACTAGGCTCTAAACCAATGATGTTTGGAACTAACTAGGTTTTAAACTAACAGGTTTTTAAACTAACTAGGTTTTGAACTATGTTTTAAACTAAATAGTTTTTGGACTAACTAACTAGGTTTTTTAATTAAATAGGTCTTGCAATAACTAACTAACTAACTAACTAACTAACTAACTAGGTTTTAAACTAACTGGTTTCTGAACTGACTAACTAACCCATTGGATTTTGAAAAAATAAGGTTCTAAAACTAACTAGGTTTTTGAACTAACTAGTTTTTGAACCAAGTAGGTTTTTAAATTAACTATGTTGTTTACTAACTAACTAACAAGTTTTTAAATTAACTAGTTTCTGAACTGACTAACTAACCCGTTTTGAACAAATTAGGTTCTGAACTAACTAGGTTTTGATTTATTACTTAACATAAACATTGTATTTATATTTGTGCTATTATTCAATTATTATTTATGTATGTTTATTGTTTATGTTTACACTGTTTACATTTATACAGTATGTTTTACACCTAACTTGCTTTATGTGCTTTCAATTACCCCTTGGGGACTAATAAAGTTTTTTGAATTGAATTGAATATGTCATCATGTGGACATTGGAACCAGACCTAAGATATTGGACTGAAGCTGGGTCTATGAAGACTTAGTGAGAGGTGTAACGGCTAACAGACAGTCTGGATACACCCCTGGGGGTGTAGAGATAAATTAATACAGTGGATCTGGGGAGTGAAAACCGCTATGACTTTACTATTTATTTATTTTGTTAAGCTGATCAGGTGTCTCTTGTAAAGAGACTGTTAAAGGCGAGGCTCACACTTCATCATGTTAGTGTTACACAGGGGCGGAGATAGACAGGGGGCTGTTTCAGAGCAACTGGAAAAGCGGACTCACTCATCCCGGTCCAGAGCAACCCCCTTCCTCAGGAGAGGTGGAGGAGCAGGATGTGAATCCAGCCAGCACAGCTTTCAAAACAATGATATCACAACACTGACATCCTCCACTTCCTGTGCACCAGCTGTACGGCGATACGTCGTCATGGACCAAAGCAGGAAAGGAGGACGATGACCCCTTGTACCTACACACACATTTCACTCACGAGCACATCCAGCTGAAGGCCTTTGTCAGGCTCATCTGAACAGCAAACGCTGAGAGTGATGGTGAAAAGATTGAGAGGAAATGCACGCTGCGTGCATTTAAATATTTTCACACTGTTAATGTGTTTCTAAATCGGTATTGTTGACACATTATCGTCGTCATTAATCGTGTTGTTGCTTCCTATTAAGGCGGCTTCGCTCTAACAACTCTTATCTCCCTGCAAAGTCAGCAAAAACAAGAACCTCAGGCCTGCGCTGCTGGCGAACACGGCGTCTGAGTGTAAAAACTGGTATAACACAAACTGACATGACTACATCCAATCTAAACACCTTTAACAGATTTATGTTTATGGTTTGCAGCTCTGGAAAAATCCAAAATGTGTTCTTGCCACAAATAAACGGACGGACAGCATCGGAATATCGTTTCACCGTCACTATGAAGGGTCACTATGATTGTCATGAGTGATCACCTTAAATATAATCTGGACCGCCACACCTACATAAACTAATGTTTGACAGATGCGTAAAATAACAAAAGCCACCCTCTTTCTTACGTAAATTATCCACGTTCTTCCATTTCTACGCTCAACAAAAACATTCCTCACATTCCACTTTTACACAGCCTGTTCAAGCCAGAAGTGTTCTGACTTAATTATTCCTCATTGTTCTCCATTGGCTGTATGTAAATATGGTGCAAACTCTAAAAAAAAAAAAAAGAAAAAGGCTTCTAAAGCAGAAAGATGTTGAAGGTAGGTGTTTAAAGTGAGTGAGTCAGACCAGTGGCTCATCATCTGCCGGTCTGCATGATCGGCCCCAGTTGGCTGACTAATGATGGCCCTGATCTGACCACTAGAGCAGCGTCAGCATCCACGCCTGTGCCCATTACTTTAGATAAGGCTGACGTAGCCCGTGTACCTCATCTTGCAGGGTTTTGGTCATCAGCAGGTACTTGTCCAGCTCCTGTCCTCGCTCCTTCAAAAGTTTCTGCAGCTCTGCCAGCTCTCGGCGGTTCTTTTCTTTATAAATATCAATGTGCTCCTGCAGCTCCCGGGTGGACGACTGGGAGGCATCCACAATATCGTTCATCTGGAGGCACAGTGGGATACACCAAAGAGCCAAAGGAATGTGAGCTATCATTTCATAAATAAATAAATCATTTCATTTCACTTATTTCTAAAAAAAATTAAAATGAAAAATCGATCTGCCCTGATTAAATGAAGCCTCTAAAATACCTTTTTGTCTAGACCAAAGGAGTCAAACTCATTTTCTCGGAGGGCCATGGCTGTCCTCAAAGGGCCAGATTTAAATTATATTTATTTTACATCACACTGAGTTACATTTAGTTACATTTATAACTACTCCTTAGTGTTAAATTATTACTTATTCAAGTTACAAACATTACATTTGCACAGAAAAAAAAATGTTTGCATGTTGCTCTGTTATATTTGCAAGTTGTTAAACCCACAGATCTCCATCAATCAAGGACCAAACTATCAATGAATAAAGAAAAATACCATTAAACACAAGTTAGGACATTAACTTTGTTCAAAACATTTTTGCCAGAGTTAAAATGGGCTGAACTACTCCAATGTGGGAAATGTAGTTTTCGTCAAAGCATAGTTTTTCCCTGTTTATTTTTAGATACTCTGACCTTTCATGCTCTCATGGGCCACATGGAATGATGTGGTGGGCCACATTTGGCCCCTGGGCCTTGAGTTTGACACATGTGGTCTAGACTAAGGAAGACCCAGTTGACCGGAACATTTTATATTCTATAAGATCAAAATAAGAGGACTTCCTGTATGTGACCTACAACTCATTGCTCTAAAAGGGGAAAACACCTTTAATGAGCTGGAATGTTCTACACACTCGAGTGCACCCACCTCCTTCTGGAGTTTCTCCACTGTGCGGTCCAGCAGCCTCCTCTCATCATCAATATCATTCTTCATGTGCTTGAACTGCTCCTTCTGAGCCCTCTCCTCTTGGAACCGCTCTTCCAAGTCCTCGTGTTCAATGTTCAGTTTGGTCAAGTTTCTCTGAAGAAAGACAAACTATTAAAGCCCGCCTGCAACAGGAAGCTACATTTGTCTGCATGAAGTGTGGCGCAGCGATGCTAACCCCACCTGTACATCCTCCAACCGAATGGCCAGAGCTCGATTGGCTCGTGACACTTCCTCTTCTTGCTCCTTAATTTCTGTCAAGGATTCTTGCAGTTGCCTTTTCTCCCTCTGTCAGTGGATATAAAATACTTTCATGTACTGTAATATTCTTCCTACTAGAACAAAACTAGCGCTAGCCGGAGGTCTGTAGCTGTGACTTCTGGACCTCTCACCTCCAGTCGGGAGACTTTGTCGGCCAGCCTGTTCTCCTGCAGCTTGGCTTCGTCGATGATGCGGTTGAGCTTGGCAACCTCGTTTTCCAGCTCCTGCACTCGCCGGCGCAGCCGCTCGGCTTCATGGGTCAAACGTCCTGCCTGGCCCTCCACCGCACCCTTGGCTGCCTCCACTTCGGCCTTCTGGCGGGCCGCTGCTGCACTGCTCTGCAGATCAGAACAGAACACCAGGCTTCAGTACAAAGGAGGCAGGAATCTGTGACACTCAACATCAAGTGGAACAAGAGCGCCCAATGGAACATTTGAGATGCCCAAACGCAACAAAAAGCCATGTGAAGTGCTGGGTTTCTCGCTGAAGCTTTGTTGCCATGGAGACAGAACACAATTTTTCCTTCCGCAACTCTGTCTTACATTTGAGAATACAGTAATCCCTCACTTGTTCACGCTTCAAGATGCTTCAGGGCTTCACTACATCGCGGATTTTAGTAGGTAGTCACGTGATACCATACACGCATGCTATTGGCTGACAGCATCCGGACGTGTGCTGCGTTCTGAGACTCACGGAACGCAGCAACAGTTGTGGAAAGGATCAACAGGCGTGGAGCCGAGGCTCCACCCACGAGTTTGGCCTCTCTTCCTGCCACACACCAGCACCGCCACACTGAACCGTGACAATATTGTGGAATTTCGTTTTTCACGGATGGTCCTGGAACGCATTAACAGCGAGTAATGAGGGATTACTGTAAACTACAAATAAAGACAATTATTTTTTATAAGGTCTAACCTGCTGAATCGTTTGGGCTTTTTAGTCAGCAGGCTTTCAAGGTAAACCAGCTAGTTTTTCTCATGAACACTACTCAGGGTCAAATTTATGAATGAAGAGCATGCTTTGGCTGTGTCATGTCAGGGTGGAGTGGTATGAAGGGAAAGAATAGAAGACAGAAACACATGGGAGGGAAGAAGACAAAGACAAAGAAACAACACGACTCAATCAGTATCACCAATAAAAAGGTTTCGTCTGCAAAGACAACCGTCTGCTGACAGCGTCAGCATGACACCGAGTCGCTAAGGTCTGTTTGGAAACATGTGTTTTGGATGGAATGTTAGGAAACCGGTTTGTCAGAATCCTGATCATCTCATTAGAGTGAGGCAAGACTGTAGACAGAACAACACGTAGAACACAATCAGCAGAAAAAAAGAAAATCACGAAATATGACTACTGTGGTTAGACATTGATATACGTCACAAACGTGCCCCCCCCCCCTGATAAAAACACAGCAGATTCTAAAGGTCATGAGATTTCACGAGCAAAATGATTAACTTTAGTATTGCAGGTTTGAGTGCAGTAGTTTGCGTTGTTGGGCATTTGAATGAGGTTCCAAAAGTCGAAACCCGCTCAAAAATGTCAAACGTGGTGCTGGGACGCGGACTCGTCATCCTTTAGTAGCTTTAGTGACTAAGGCGTGTGAATAGGGGCACCTCCTATACCAAAACGCGACGGGTGCCTCCCTGCTGCAGGCCAGTCAGACCAGTTTACCCAGTTACCACAGAACCACCGTCAGCATGCTTCACTTACTCTGGTGACAGGAGCCAGACGCTCTGGACAGACTCAAAGCTGTCAGATCCAGAGTTAACACTCTCCCACCTCAACAGGTAAGATAACAAAGGAAAATATAACAAATGATATAAAAAGAAGGTAAGTCACTGTAACTAGTACTACTAATGTAACACTCCACTATTCCTCAGCCTGCACAAAGGCCTCCAACTAAAAAAACCAGAGTAAATACTTGTGTCAGTGTAATTAACATCATTACAACCAATTCTTGTAATTATTAATTATCAGGCGTATATTGCTAAAGAACAAATATTATGACCTTAAAAACAAATGCCATCCTCTCTAAAACAAATATCGTCCCTTTTAAATCAAATATCATCCCTTTTAAATCAAATATTGTCCCCTTTAAGTCAAATGTCGTTCTGTTTTTAAACAAATATCCCCTTTGAAACAAGGATCAACCCTTTCAGAAGATTTACTCATTAAAAATACAGTCCTTTACTCAAAAAACGCAGTGTGGTTGTAGAAATGTTGAAAACTTTGAAAGAACTTTCATTTTAAGATTCCTAACATCAAGACATTTTAACACTGATGTTGATTCATTTAAATATGCCTCACTGCAAAATTTCTAATACTATAATAGTCACATTTTAAAAGTAACTGAACAAGAGATGCAAAAATCTGAATGCAAACCAAGACAAATCAAATATCGTCCCTTTTAAATCAAATAAAAGATCTAAAACTTGGCAAAATGAAATCACTATCCATTTGAAACTTTCAAGATATCTTGCAGGCAAACAAACAGAGAAATTATATAACTTCCTCTATCTGTCACCGGTGGAGGTCAATATAAATTGAATCATCACTGCTTTAAAAATTTCAAACCTCTTCCTATTGTTTTAAATCTCACTTATCCAGCTTGTGACCATTAAAAGGCACAGGAATGGAAAAGTGGAAGTTTTCACTATAATAACAAAAGCATTGATAAAATGTCTCAGGTTTACATCGTTGCTCGATTCAACAACACACACTTGTTCAGCCGTCACACTGCTCTGCCTGTCCCACTTCCCACACTGGGTCATACGTCCTACAAACATGAACAAAGCCCAGTTTGAAGGTTGACGACTCTGCTGCTGTCTGTGGGAGAAGGTGGTGGTGGCGGATGTGGTGTCAAAACCACTTGAAGAAGAGTCAACTTTTTGTTGGACCGTCATAAAAACAGATGAAATATCACCTATTAGCAGATATCTTATACATTAGTTATGAAATTTCTTATGAAACTTCACCAATTACATTCATTTATTATTCACTAAGAAATAGTCAATCATTTATATGAAAAGTGTTTAAGCATACAGTCATTCAATGATTACTAGCAGACAAAGCAATGCCATAATCCACTGTTAACAATGATATATATAACGGCCCAGAACAGTTCTTTATCACCTCTTTGAAATCAAATTCAACAAAGAGACTGTCACACAAGTTGATTTCATTGTCGTACCAGATCATTGAATCTATGGAAATGTCGTATCACAAGTACTTTTCTCAAGCTGAACACAAAGTTTCATCTGGGTCCTTGTGTGTTCTCAACTATTTGTCTAAAGTTGCACATTAACCAACTTTGTGCAGTCTTTGAAACACTTGAACACAAACGCTTGAAGTGAAGAAAGAATGCGTCCTGGATCGGTTGCTGTGATGCAAACTTGGACCACTCTGCTATTTTCTCATTTCAAGAAAAAGTTAATGGTCTGAAATCAAACACAGATAACAACATAGCTAACATTTTTAAAGCACTGTAAAAACTGATGATGCTGTATGAGTAAAGTTCCATTGTGACGTTTATGACATTTATGAGAACTAAGGAACGCAGCTTAAATTACAACTCACACAGACAGACTGGTGTCACCACAAAGCTGCTGACATGATATCTCAACACCCTCAAGTTGCAGAGATCTAAAACACATATTCATTATATAAATTATGAATTAATTTTACTAGAAAGCAAATCTAGTCAGATGCATTCCTGCCACACACTTGTAAATGCATGATCGGCTTTGTTAAGTTATGGGTGTGAAGATGATCCTGGTTGCAGTTCAAAAGGAAACACTAAAAAAAGTGACTTCCTCCTCCTTCCACAGTGGCTGCAAAAACATGTTATGATTTCACTTATAAAAACTGAATAGATTGGCTGACGAAGTTTACCTAGAAGGAACATTTTCTCTCATGTTTCCTCTGTTTTATTACTTGTGGTGAATCCCCTCTCTTTGCTTGCACTTCCTGTTTTGAATCTTTCCAGGTTCTCTGTCTTTTTCTGCATTCTCCTGTTCTACCGTTATGTAATCTATTGTCAGGTGCACTGGCGTCGTAACCGGAGTGTCCCCCCGCCTCACGCCCTATGCCAGCTGGGATAGGCTCCAGCTCCCCGTGACCCGCTACGGCGGATACAGCGGCGGTACATGAAAATGAATGAATGAAAAATTGCATACGTGACTGACGTGAGTTCATTTAAATTAACCTCACGTAGCCTCACCTGCGGATCACGCTGCACGTTCGAGAACATCCACCTGCTGCACCTGGTCTGCCAGAAGCATCTATAGACTAATAAAACCCTGACTCATGAATTCATGGGTCTGTGTGTAAAGATGTTCACGAGTTTTTAAAAAGGGAGTGGCTCAGTCGTTTGAGTTTCTTAATTTTCTAGTTAACTTGTCATAGATAAAGGTACATTTTGATGGCGTCCTTATTTGAGGTTAGTGACAAAGAGCTGTTGTGACAAGGAAATGAAGCCTTTACTAAGAAAGTTGTCTCAAACAGAAGCATGCATTCATGAAATAAAAGTATTCGAGGTCGTTGAATACAGAATACAAGGGGTTCCCTGTATGATAGCAAATTACTTAATCCCAGATTAGGGACAGAATTTACACAAAAATAAAAGTTAAAAAAAGAAAACAGGTTTTGAAAAAGCAATTAAAACAAGACAGCTGAGAAGCATTGGCCAGAGGAGGAGAACCGTAATCATATCTTGTTATCTTGGACGCTGAAACATAATCCTGTCTTTAAATGAGTCTCTGTGTGTGTGTGTACCCCCAGTCGGACACCACAAGGTTTCACAGATAAAAGGTGACATTGTGATTCTGCAGGTGTTCTAAGAAGCACCAGTCACACATGTCTCTGATTGGTTGTTGACGCCACCGCCCAAATTCAGGTGTTCACTTTAGGATAACTTCAACTACAGCTTTTATACTTGAACAATATTTCTAGAGATCTGCACAAGTTGTAAAAGGGTGTAAAAGGGAATCATGTAATATGGAGGAAAAGAAAACAAAGTAACGCTCTGAACAAAATGGACCGTCGTTAAATTCCAACTGATGTTCATCCAGATGTAACCACTCATAAATAAAAAGATCAAAATGGAATTTAAAACACAAATAAATGTCAGATTCTTATTGGGTTAGACGGCCGATGAGGCTCACATCATATAAGAGCTCCATAAACACAAACATCCAGACCGCTGAACAGATTGACATGGATTTGATCCTCATACAAGACAGACATCTGTGTACCAACATTTTCCAAACTGAATCATTTCTGATTAAGATTTAGGCTATTTAACGCCCATATTTTGAGTATTTAATGCCATCAATCTGTAAAGTTATCATTGAAGCCATTTGAAACTCATATTTCAGTAAGGCTATGGATAATTCTTTACCGTCTCCATTAAGATCCAGAGACTCTTTCCATCACCGGTTTCCTCGTGTGCTACCTTGCGTCTCGCACTTCCATCGGCTCCTACAGCTGTGCTGGGAAATGCGGTGCTATCATCAAACACACAGACTCATGCTGGAGTCTTTACTTTCAAAACAAGCCTGAGGGGGAACTCTTCTCTGTGCTCCATAAATTTGATGATCAGACAGTGAGGCTTCAGTTCACACACTGCCAGAGACGACTCGGCTGAGAACGACGCAGGCCGCAAAATGAATTGTATTTAGTCGAGTGGGAAATCGCTGCAGGTTCCACAGGAAACTGTGGGGTTGCGAAATGGAAAAATACAGCATTTATGATTGAGATTACAGATGAGGGTCTGATAGGAACGTGGCCACATTCCACAATTTTTTTTTTTTCTCAAAGGGCTGCAGGTGAAACAAGAATTGGAAGTGCAGCAATAAGTGCAAGTCTCTATGTTCAGAATCAGGATGGGAGGGCTGAGACCAATCAATACGGCTAATACGGAGAATCCGGCGGGCTGTCGGGACTGAGATGCAACCGCATGAGTCTGAGGAGGCAGAAAGGAAAGATCTGAGCCTCTCCCACAGGTCGGAGTGAGTACAGAGTTGGAACCGAGCAAAAAAAAATGTTCTGCAGGGAGCGCATTCTCCACTTTGACCCTGACATTCCAGGAAAAAAAAAAAAAAAAAGTTCTCTCCGCCGGCCGCACCTCATCTTTCCACATTTTTTTTTTTTTTTTTGCGTAGCAGCATATGCTGAGAAGAAAAAAAAAATCAAATTCAATCTTCAGTTATTGGATATAAAGTGCTCATGTGATGTTCATGTAAGTGGATTCATATCTTTTCGAGAAAGCACGACCACCTTTTTTTTTTTTTCCACCCTGATGAAATTCCACACATTTCACCTCATTTAAAACAGAACGCTGCTTCTCATGTTGTGAGACAAAACAGGCCCCTTGGTCTTTTCAGGGGTGGGGGGTTAGCCACGCATCTTCAGCTTTATCTTCAGCATACTGACCCACTTATTCATTGTGTCCCAACCCCCGCTGCTATTATTGTGTGAAACAAACTCATCATTCATCATTGAATGAGGTCCTCAATTACCCTTGCTTTTTCCGGGCACAAAGGGAAAGAGGGGACACGACGCAACTCAGGAACGGTAGTTCATTAGATTAGTGACGGCTTGCCACCAGAATTAACTAATATACAGAGCAATTTAGTGCTCCAGTTTCCAGCATTCCTCTTTTCACGGCCCGATCTGCTCGCCACAAAATGCCACTCAACGGAGGCACTCTGGGCAGAGGAGACGGGGTTAGGGAAAGAACCTGTAGCTCTAATAATTTGGACTTCACATTTTTCATGAGACTATTGGCCATTATTTGGCAAAATGCTTTGGGTATTTTGTGGATTTTGCACATTTTGATTCCACAGAAAACCACAGTGTCTACAATTAGAGAGGATTTATCCCCTGACGTGAAGAAAAAAAAGGTTCTGTTTTGCAGATTTGATTTAAAGTTTGTCTTTTTTCATGCAGATGTGTCAGATCGCATGAGTTGCAGCTTGAATTTGTGTTCATCTGTCTAGTCATTTAGTGGCTCCCTCTTTGAATCTAAACATGAGTCACAGAGCTGTACTTCAAGGACACAATCAAAAGCTTCTTATGAACTTCTTTATGTCTTAAAAGAGAAACAAACAATGATTTCATCTTGCCAAGATCTTACAAAGCAGTGGGGGTAACCCCCTGATGACACACCATTACCTCTGTGTGAGTAACGGATATGCTCTCATACACCCTTTATGCAGGGGTGCTGCTGGACCCCCACCAGGACCACAGGAAGCCGAGAACAAGGCCGACTTCCAGTGTTTAAGACAAACAGGACACACGTGAGACCTCAAGAAGACAATGTGTGTTCGGTTCTTTCAGTGTCCCATCTCCTGCCGCGCACGTCTCATTTTTACTTCCTCTGTTTCCAGAACAAAAGTTACCGAATCCTTTTGGATTGATACGTACACCTATTAATTCAGTGTTAAGAGTGACCGTTTTATTGCTGGTGTTATTCTCATGACGTAAAATACCACTCATTTTCGAGGAGATAAATTCAGTGGCGCAACTTTTGAGAAATTATTATTTTTTTGTAACAATTCCTAACATTTTACTTCAGATAATAGTAATCAAACATGACTATTCCCGTAAAATGTTCCTCCCTGGGTGAAAAACCTGAGATAAGAAAATGCCTCCATACTCTCTACAAGAAGATAAACGTCAACATGAAAAATGATGACAGGTAACACACACCTCAGCGTCTCGCTGCTACAGCTGAGAATCACATTCTGTGTTTTGTTCAGGCAGTGCGATGACATCACCGTGCCAAGAGATAGGTTGTGAAGCTGAGTTGATGTATGATAACATTGTAAAATTCTCTTTTTATTTATTTATTTTATTTGCTCTCCTTATAAATTAAATCTTTTGTTGACTTGGTAAATTCAAACGGGCCTTTTTTCATTCCTCTCTCCGTATATAATTTCCACGGATGCAGAGACACTGAAGCTCATTTTGGATGTTTCCGTTTTTAAAGCATTTTTTTCCGTGTAAATATACGAGAAAGGTCTTTATTGAAGCGCTGTTGCACAACCTGAGTTTAAAGAGGGCTAGAGATAGCACTCCCATGATACCGAGCTTATGTCCACACTCTGCTGTGAGAGGGTGTGTTCTCACAGCGGGGGGGCGTGAAGGGGAGGATGCACGATATGACGAGGAGAGGAAGAGGAGCGAAAGAGAAAAATAAAGAACAGAGAAGCTGATTACCTGCTTGGCCTCCTCCAAAGATGTCTGCATCTTTTTTATTTCCTTCTCATACTGCTCCCTCATCTTGTCCACTTCCTGATCGTGAACAGCCACTTCCTCCTTTAGAGCACCTTTCAAGGCTGTCAGCTCCCGCTCCCGTCTCCTCAGCACCTCCTCCTGCTCCTCCTTCAACAGGAGAACCTCCTGCATCTCCAGCTTCAGTTGCATCATGTCCTGCGGAAAATGAACAGCTGGTAAATTTTAATCCCGTCAGAATCAGACTCGTGTTTGACCCTTACCTTCACTTACAGATCTTCCATTCAGTTTAATGCCCAATGTTAAAAGAGAAAATGATTCTACTCCCTTGTTTCTTCACTGATTTTATTGGGGTTCATTGGAAAATTACACAAAATGCTGTGTGTCTGTAGTATACCTGTAACAAACCACCAAGGCTCCTCTACTAACAGATAATCACATTTGTTGCTTGTGGTGAGGAGCCTTTGTCATCAGACACGTGTTCCACAAGCATGAAGAACCCCCCCCCCTCGTAGAGCAGTGAGCGGCGCTATGATTTACCGTCAGAATGGCGTCTTTCTCTCCATCAACGGACGACTTTTTGGCCAAGTCCAGCTCGTCGTGCATCTCTGACAGCTGGTCCTGTAGGTCTCTGATCTCTGTCTGGTATTGCTCCCTCTCCATCTTCACCTGGAACAGCCTGACAAATCATCCAAAGAGTCAAAACACACTACACTCACTCTACATACTAACAATATGCACACACACACACACACACACACCTGCGGTTTAATTCACACATATGAATGGCAGCACTTGTGCCGTGTCTGAATGTGAAGCCCGTGGAGGGCAAAGGTTAAAACAAACATGTGAGGAAAAGCCTCCACACAACAACACTGAGGGGGAGGATGAAAAGTGATGTGAGGGACTTCACACAGAGCAGCACACATGTAGGCTGAGCAGAACTACAGGAATCTGGTCCTGCTGTAAGAACAAAGAAGGGAGCGACTGGCTGACTGCTATATAACTACAACATCCCTGGTTTGATTCCAGGGACTTTTTTTTCCTCCTTTCCCATCTGCCTCAGTTTAAAAAAGTGAAACATGCTAAATCCTCTGTTTAAATAAAAAGAATAGATAGGAGACAAGAGAAAAAGTGAGAAAAATAAATTCATTAAAAAAAAAATATATATATATATATTGAAAAATTGTGACGTCAAAGAACAAATAACAGCCAAATGCACATTTCCATACTTTTCCTATCTAGAATTTTAAAAATGGTTTATAAAACCAGTCAGCTGTGAACAGTCTCCAAGCAAACGTTCATGCGGAGGATGAAAGATAACAAGCAGCATGGTAACGACATCAGTAACGATAAACAGTCTGACCGGTTTCATTTACGTCAAACTTTGGTAAGACGGTATGTGAAGAATTCAAGTGTGCTAGAATGAAGCTCATCACGTCATGAGCGAACAAGTCAGTTCTTGACATTATCTATGACGGCACGATCCAAGGTTGATGTTTACTTAACGCTGCACGCGGTTCTTCTGATGATCAATAAATCAGTAAAGCTCAGTGACGCAGGGACAAAACTGTTTCTCACCATCTTTTCACCACAATATTGCAGTGTAACAGTCACGACATCCTGGAAGCTCTGCTGGGATAACTTATTATTCATTATAGTGACTTCTCCAGCACTCTGCACTTACTCTTCCACCGTGGTCTGGAGCTCGGCTTCTGTTTTGGACAGTTTTTCCTTCACACGTTTGCATTCCCCTTCAGTCCTCTCCAGCTTTGGCTGCAACTCCTTCAAGCCAGATACTGTCCTCCTTTCAGCTTGATTGTTCTAATAGTGAAACACACAATCTTGCTTGTTGAAGTACCACTTAAATGTAGATTAACATGTCTAATCTAGCAGTTGCACAATTAAATACGTGAAAATGATCTGAAAAGAGTTTCAATCAGAAAGTAAAAGCATTCCGGAAAGTTAGAATAATTAAACTTAGTTGAATCAAGACCACATAAAACAGAATTACAGGTTTTAAGAGACTAGCATAATTCTTTTATCGGTTTTGTTTTCCATTGGGTGAATGAAAATTTACCTTCCTTGGTAAGCCTTACCATTTCAGTAGCCAAGAAAGAACCTCTTTAATTTCAAAATGATTAAAAGTGATATTTTGAACCAGGACCATGCAGTCAGGTGAGGCGGGTGAGGCAGATAATAATCTTCATAATTTCATACTTAAAATAGCTGAATTTGCATATTTCCTGTTCAAACACTAGGTCGAGACAAGACGTGAAGCAGCAAACAGCCTCACCTCAAGTCCCTCAGTAACCGGGTTGAGGCACGTAATTAGCATGTGTCTGTTTCTGTCCCTCTTCACGTCACCAATGTAACGTCTTCAGAAACATCCAATATGCATGCGTGGACTACCAATCTGGACTACAACTGGACTACCAATCAAAGAAGACCAACGTCGAAGCTAAAACATCTGCTTCAAACACCAAGCGAGAAAACGACCTGCTTTTCAAACCAAGTGGTATACCCCCTATAAATAAATATTTTTAAAAAAACGGATAATATGCTAAATATTATGTATGTGAAAGGATTGCTGAAATGTTTTTTTTTTGTTTTTGTTTTTTTTTTACCATTTTTTAAAGTCAGGCTGCTAATTTAATGGCAAATACACCACTCTGTTTGGCCCATTCATTTGTAAATCTGACTCTACCACCAGCTGCCTCAGCAGCCATTGACCTCAACGATTTAGTTAAGAACCAAGTTAAGGCTGACATTACCTCAAGTTGTCTTTTCAGTTCAGCCACCTCTTTCTCCATTTCAGCATTTTTCTGCTGAAGAGCTTTGGTCTGAGTAGAAAGGTCCAGGGTCTGACAGGAAGTGGACAGGAGTATAAGCATCGGTTATTTCTTGTTCACTTCCACACTACACAGCCCGACACAACATGCACACAGGTTAAAAAGGACTCGTCACATGGCTACGAACTCACAGTTTTCTTGAGTGGTCAATGTGGATGTAAAAGACAAAATTAAACCTTTACTTCGAAATTTTATCTGGGCAGAAATATGTTTGCTGTAATTCCCAGCCTCTTCAAACCATGGCTGGTAGAAAGCTACAGTATGCAGACAGAACTGCACTTTAAGAAACCTAATTATATAATCTAAATATTTAAAAATAAATAAATAAATAAAATAAAAAATAAAAAAATTTATATATATATATGTATATATGTGTGTATGTATATATGTGTGTTATATATATATATATATATATATATATATATATATATATATATATATATATATATATATATATATATATCCATCCGCAATCATTATTTCATTAACAACGTCTCACTTTTCTGTCGTCTTGTGAACTCGCCGTGGCCCGAGACTTCAGCGTCTGGATCTTTTCAAAGACGAGGTTGACCTTCCTATTTGTCGTTTCATCATTGTCTTTGCTCCTGCACACACACACACACACACAAACACACACAAACACACATACACACACACACACACACACACACACACAAACAGAGGTATGTTAACACACTGGTAATTAGAAGGTTTAAAAAACCCTCTGTCAGTGTTTAGGGGTTCAGGAATTAGTTCCAGACTGTTCTGGGAACAGGGTAATTCATTCCCAGCTTAGAGAGGTTCAGGAAGGATCACACTGCTTTGATGTGTCACCTCACTGCACAAACAGCTTCATTACACACACCCAATAAACCGGGACTCACATTAGCAGAAAAATCAAACGTATGGGCAGCTTAATGGGATTGCTGCTGAGTCTAATTTCATCATCTGATAAATTAGTAAGAACTGGAGCTGAATGTTTCTGCAGATATGCTGGGGCTGAGGCGCGTTACAATGTCTAGGCTTTCAAATATGAACAGTATGCAAATATTGAAGGCGTAGGAGTTTCTTTAAAGAAATAATAATAATATGGAGAGCTTGCTTTGGTCTTTAATGCTCACATGATGCATTTATTTCATATTGTTGAAATTAATTACTGAAACAAAATGTTTGCATCGTTCAGAATGTCATGTGGTCGCTCAGATCTTGAAGTGGAACAGATAAAAATTCTGGATCCCACTTTCTTCAACACGATAAGGGATTTATTTTCACAGTTTGCCAATTATTAAAAAAGAACTGAACAAACAAATTAATAACAGCTAGACACGGATGCCACGAAATGTTCCACCACTATGAACAGTTGGATCCTGATGCAGACGAGGGAGACCAAAATATGTATTTGGAGTGGATCACGCTGGTACATGCAGTGCGTTGCTGAGAAAATGCTGATTCTGAATCATTCTAATGGATTTCGTTTATCTATGAAAAGAGATGTGTTTTTGAATCAGTAGAAAAAAATTTGACCCAGATCAGATTGTGACATAAACGATAAAACCAAGATTGCAAATCTAGAAATGGGTTTCCAGGATAAAAGATTTTATCCTAAAACACACCCTAATTAGAGAGACACCCAAATTCGAAAAATAAAAGTACTGTTCTGATCAATAAAAATGTTCAATTTCCAAATATGAATTTATTTACTGTCAAGGAAAACTTGTCTTTTGTGTTTTTGAGTTTTTCCAGATGACAAAGGGCCCAAAAAGGAAAAAATTCCTTTTTTATGTTTTTTTTTAAACCACAGGGTGAAATTTATCCGTCAGAATCCAACAACACTTTCACACGACAGCAGTGATGTATTCTTTCAATAAATAACAAGGCTACACCAACCCCCACCCTCAAATCTCTCCTCTGCTCATACAGATGATTTTCATTAAACCTTCATAACCCTTGTTGGTGAATGTTTGTCTTTTTTTTTTTTGGTCTTGGGAATGTGGCTCAGTTTCAGCCTCAGCACTTCCATCTGCGCTTCCTTTCCTTTGTCCTGTGACTCCTGACCTGTGGCTGGACACACCCAAACAGTTTCCTGTTCTCTCCCTGCATTAACACAAGCCTGCTGCACATACAAGAACTGTAGAAACATCAAAACTGTGTTCACTGCAAACTAAAAATTTCTAAGAGTACAGGCTAACAGCTGTCAGCGTGTTGCCCTGCAAATAGTATATCTAAAATCAAATTAAAAACTAACCAAAAAGGTTATGAAGAAGGCTTTGACCTCATCATAACTGTCTCTTTTAAAACTTCACCTGCAGTTAACCTTTTTAACCCGACATGCCTTTCCCTGCCAGGCAATAAGTGTCTAATTACAGGAGCAAACAAAATGTCACTCTGCAGCAAAGAGAAAGCGGTGTGAGAAAGTGGGATTCTGCAAGAAATCAAACTCCAGACAGCTGGATCACTCCGAGTCTGGACGGGAGGGTAAGAAGAGCACATTCCTTCATTTTTATCACAAACAGTTCAGCTCTGATAAAAAACGTTTTACTCGCTCCCACTGAATAGTCTCTCCCTCCAAGATGCATCACCTAAATGTTGCGACAACATGTGGGATTCAAACCGTAAAGAGAACATAATTTCATAATAACATAATTTCGCAAAACTTCTTAATTTTTTTTTTATAAATAAGAGCAATAAATCCAAGATTAACAAGAACAGGAAAATGTGGATAACTCACCCATCCTTCAGATAACTGAAAAGAATTTGCTTTGCCGTCTCTTCGTTTGTTTGTTGTGAAAGCTCCTGCTGACCTTTCAGAAGATCCGGCGTCTATCGAAAAATCAAATTAGAGAGACGAAATGAGGGAAATAAAAAAAAAGCACAAATGTGTGTTCTCCTCGCATAGAAATACAATTTGATCATAAAGATTTTGATAGCAGGAGAACAGTTTCCAAACATCAATCAGTAAAACATGATTTCAGTTAAATTGGCCAGGTTTCCTTTTACCTGAACATCTGCCTCCGTACTGAGACTCTTGTCTGAACTGGAAGGTGCTTTGGTTAACACCATTGACAGAGAGGACGTTGAAACCATTGCAGATGACGAGGCACCGTCATTGTTCTCTTTACTCTTCACTGATAGAGAAGAGGAGCGCGTCTGTGGCTTATTATAACCCTGGATGGAACCGAAACCTTTGGAGATGCTGTTCTGTGGGGAGCCGGGTGCACTGGTGGCACGAGACGAAGCCTTGGACTCAACCTTACCGTCTACAACCGTAGACCAGGAGTCCTGACTGCCAGCTGTTTTCTGAAGTCGTAGCTGAGAGGGAAGCAGAACGTGCTCCATTGACGTGCCTCGTTGGCGACTAAACCCATCCAGGTAGCTCGAGCCATCTCGCTGCCTGAAGGCACTGTCCACACTGCATGAACGCTTCCTGTCGTCTAGATCTATCCTATTCCTTCGCCCTGCCCTGCCCCTACGATGGGTGCTGCTGTTTTTAACATCAAACTTCTCTATGAGTTCATCTACCCCAGGAATGGAGCCCGTGTCGATGTCTCTGCCCGAACCAGGGGAAAACGGGATGTAGCGGCGGTTCTTGTGGCGATTGATGGAGTCGGCGTAGAGAGCTTCCATCTCTTCATCCAGGAGACTCTTGGATGCAGAAGGTGAAGAGGAGTGGCGCGAGCGAGAAGAGGGTTGGAGAACCGGCCCGCTGGAGTCGGACCTGCGTATTGGAAGGACGTCGGGTTCACGGTGGGTGCGCTCCAGGCTGGAACTGGTACTGCTCACAGAGCCGAGGGATCGGAATGATGTTTTGGTCTGTTCACTTGTGGGACTGGACAGTCTAGAAAGCTCAGGATGAGCCGTAGGCACCGGTTGGTCTTGGATTTCAGAGCTTAGTTTGGTCTGAGGTGGATTCAGGTTGGTAGAACGAGGTTTGGACTGCGGCTCAGCCACCTGTACGTGGGTCCTGCTCTGAGACTTTAAGGGCTGTGTCTTTGGCTTGGGAAGGGCTGCCTCAGTCAGGCTTTGGGATGGAGTTTGCCTTTTCTCTTGGTATGTCAGAACTCTATCTTGGCCCAAGCTTGATGACTTGGCATGGGATGGCATAGGCAACTTGGGGGACAAATTCTGCTGTTGATTCCTAGTCTCCTCTGGAGGCAAAGGCCTTGAAGGAAGACTACGGAGGCCATCGAGGTTCAAGGAGTTGGTTTCCGGATCATACGGCTGCAGTATTTCAGGGTGTCTTTGGAAGTTCAAAAGCGAAGATGATTTTCTTCCTTGTGAATCCGCGGCACCGTTTTGAGGACCGGTGTAATGCTTCATCTTCTGAGACCTGTACTCCATGAAGGGGCTTTTAGATCCAGCCTCCATTCCACCCTTGAAATCATACTCCTCATAGTTCTCAATAAACGAGCCGTCCGTGTCGACGTACCCGTTAGAGTTAGGGTCCAGAAAGGACTGAGGACCCCTGTCCTGGTTGTTGAGAACCACGTAAGGGTGTCCATCTATACCCTGGACGCGGATGCTTAGACCATATGTTCCAGCTCCATTACTGTGAGGCCTGGAGGGACGGGATGACTGAGAGTTGCCCCGCTGTGGTCCACTGTTAGGAATGCCAGTCACACTGTATGACTCCATCAGGAATGCAGGAGGAAAATAAATCCCTCTTTCTGGATCAAGTGGCTCGCCTCTGCAAGCAATGGTTCAGAAAAGCTGTATTAGTGAAAAAACAAGCCACTACATAACTCTTTTCAGATAAATGTTTCCCACTTTCACACTTAGGACACATTAACGCCCTACTGCAATTAATGATGCTGTCCACTTCCCTTTCCTTCATTGTTTTAACATTCATCATGTTCTGTTTTCTCTCCAGTTGGATCTTTTCTGCCAAACTATTTGGGCAAAATCAAAACTGAGATGATAAGAGTTGACCGTAACATCTAGAAACCCACATTAGAGTATCTCTGAAAATATGAGTCAACATCAGTCACATTCCTTTAAGCAACAAAAATGAGTGGGTACTGTTTCAAAAGGTCTTACATGTACTGTAAGTGACTCAGAGGGTTGGTATAACAAAATGAATGTTTACTGAGCACTACACAGAATATGAGTTAAATAGGCTAAGAGAAAAGAACTGAAACACAACACGCCAACATGAGTCAGTCATACCTGAGAAAAGTTCAACAGCCCTGTCATCTCCGCAAAACTCTGGAGGGTGTTGGGTTTCAAGTGAATGAGCTGCTTATATGTGTGTGTGTGTGTGTGTATATGCAATATAGTTATAATTGATTTTTCATGGGAAATGCATTGAAAAGGGATTGATAATATGTTATTAGGCTCAGTTTTGTCGCATTGGTAATAACAGGTTAAAGTTAGATAATATACAACATAACTCTCAGAACACATCCTGTAGTAAATAACAAAGTGTGAGCATTTAAAAAAACCCAAAACAAAACAAAACCAAGCTGTTGCATGTGATTTCAACATCAGCGAAGACAAAGGCATCAGCAGTTGCCATGTGTTTCATCGGACAAAGGGCTTTGGATAGGTTCCTGTTTGACTTGCTGATAGCATCCCATTCTACCTGATACAAGAATACAAAGATGGGCCTGGAAGAAAGACACTGATAAGACTAGTAACAAAGGCACAAGAGGGATATAGTGCATTAGCATGAGGAAGATAAAGACAGACCTACGGACAAACCCTTTCAAAGAAAGTGTAGCCCCATGTAGGCCTGGGACTAGTGCTGACTGATAAGCCGTATTTTACCTCTCAGATATGAAGATGCATAACAAACACATTGCAAAACACTGCCCGATGAAAAAGGAACATACAAACTTTTTACACAAAGCATGCATTCACATTTAACATACAAACATTTGACCTATGGTGCTAATTTTGTGGCACCTGCAACGCCATCATCATTGCAATAGATGCCTGGTGAACAGCAGCTAATATGGACAATGTTCTTTTAGTAAGAATATCCAAATAATCATAAGCAGTCTTCTCACAAATTACAGATTTTCCCATCATGTATTTCTAAGTTGAGAACATAAACCCTTTTTTTACGCAGAGTTTATATACCGTTCATATAATTCTCAAAGCATTTTAAGGATTTCAAAGTGTCTCTCTGGAAATGACTGATAATCCACTCAAATATCGATCATAAAATATACACAACACACAACACAACCTCTGCAGTTGTTTTTAATTCATTAAATTGTATTTACATAATTTCTTCTGTGGCTAGCAAAGTTTGGGTTTGCTTTAGGTATGATGAGCTGCTCCTTTCCACAATTAAAAATACATGTCATTATTCAGTCATTATTCAACAGTTTTAATAACTTAATTATTACTGGTGAACCTTTGGTTAGTTAGAATTAGAATCATGTTGCAGAGTGTGTGGGAAAGAAAAGGGTCAAATATAGAATAAAAGCTTAAAATGACTCAATAGACTCTTGCGTCTTTACTGAGGGTTTCCTTTATTTCTATTGTATTTCTATTGTCAAAAGAGGAAGCAATGAAGTGACCCAGTCTCCATCAGAGGGACAGTGTTGCCTTCACTGACCCGTGTGCTTCAGTGCTGGCAGGCCACATGCAGTACAGGTTAAATATCACGGCACTGTTTCGGATCTGGGCAGACATTGAGATTTACATGAGTTAAGACTATTTCATCTCCCCTTCTTGTGAACGAATTCATTTATGTCACAGAATTCCGAAAAGTCTACGGCTGACTTGAAGCACATGACGCGAAAGCGCAACAGGCAAGAGTGCAGGACGAGCCATTTAAAAAAGTTAATGTAAAAACTGAGCACGTCAGAAGATTTCCGCTCGTAAAGAATTATAACGACACATTACCGGAGCGAACAGGATGCACTTGAACGCAGCATTGGTGTTCAAGGCGCTACTGTAAATAACAAAATCATAGCAGCGAGATGCATATTATAAATAGCAAGAAAAAAAAACAGATTGAGAGCTTAACCAGCAGGTTAGTTGACAGCTGAAAGTTAACAAGATAGTTAGCAGAAGATAGTTAGTGGAAGATAGTTAACAGAAGATAGTTGAACAGAGTGCGGTGATAGTTTTAGTTTAAATCGCTGCTCAGTGCAACAGGTGGCATGAAACTGCAGCCGCCTCCGATTTACTATAAAACTTCTGTAAGTTTCACAACCTGATCGCTGCATTACTCACTTATGCCCAGTTCATAAAAGAGTATATTTTATGGTGTTGAATATCCCGATTTTTTGGGGCCTCTATTACAGTTTAGCGGCTGCTAAAGTCTCACAGAGAGGATGCAATTAATACGTTTCTGTTTGCTCGTTTACTCACCAGCGTCGCTTTTCGCTCTTGTTCAGCTACTGCGGATTTCCAACACTTTTAGTTTGAGTGTGTTCTAAACAACCTGTGGGGCGCTGAGAGACTTCCCTTCAGCTCGCTGACCTACCAGTCCCGTGTTGTTCTCAAAGACACAGCAGTTTGAGAAGGACGTCCGACCCTCCGGGCCGCTCCGCCTCCTGAATCAAGCGCTCCAAACCAGCCCACCCACCCTGAGCCGCTCCGCTGGCTCTCGGGATGAGTTCACGGAGCAGCAGAACTTCTTCCGGCCTCGGCTCGGTTTGGGACCCACTCGTATCAGGGCTTTGAGGGTTTAACCTGCCAAAATGTCAAATCATCTAAATAAAACAGAAATGAGCAACAATTGTTTTTATCTAAACAATTTTTTATCAACATTTTTGAAAATAGTGGTAGGTTTACTGTTGTTGGTCCAACATAAAGAACTCTATCATAAAAACAACATGAGGTCATATAATTTATAAAGCACATGATTGGGACTAAAAGAATGTCTGGGAATCATATCCTTTGCAGAAATTCCAAGTTTGAGCCAAAAAATCCAGACTATTTTCGAAAGAATAAAGGATTTAAATAAAACAACAAATCTTGTACTTTTACATTCATATGAAGTTTCCAAACAAACTAATGGCTAAATTGTTTAATAATATGGTAATTGTAAACGTAATCCTCGGATTAAATGTAGCCTGATGATTAATTATTTGCAATTTGCATAAATTGAATTTGTAGCTCTTTAAAAACCGATAGCGTCATCTAGCGGCTAGTAAGCCCTCCTGAATGTGGTCGTGAGCGATGACCTGTGTTGTCGGTGCTGGGGCACAGACCGTGAATGCATCACTACAGACAGCATATGAGCTTCTTTGTGACGCACAGAGATGGTGCATTCAAAACACTACGTAACAATATGTTGTGACAGAAGCATTGTGTCGAGCGGAATGAAGACATTTTTGGTTTTTTTCTTGTGTGAAACAATAAGAGGGAATCGGGGAGACTGGGGACGGTTGTAACATAAGAATTTAGATTTTTCCAAAAAGGAAAGACGTCAACAAACATTTAATTCATTTTGCACATGTTTAAACTTCAGACAAAGCTACTAGTAATTATAATTCAAATTTAATGGTATTTTCCCAGGAGAAAACTCCCCCAGAGGAGTTGGATGAAGTGTCCGGGGAGAGGGAGGTGCGGCTGTCCCTGGTCAGACTGATGCCCCCGTGAATGGCCCCAGACAAGAGGTAGAAGATGGATGGATGGATGGATGGATGGATGGATGGATGGATGGATGGACGGATGGATGGATGGATGAATGGATGGATGGATGGATGGATGGATGGATGAATGGATGGATGGATGGATGGATGGATGGATGGATGGATGGATGGATGGATGGATGGATGGATGGATGGAAACTGTAAACTACTTCGTGGCTATAGAGTCACATCCATGCAGGGACACATCAATAACAAAATACAGTATATGTCAATGTCTAGTTTTTATGAAATTATTTAATCCTAATTTTATGTATTTTTTAAAAAGAAATTGTAAGATAAGATTTGTTTCTATCAGTTGTTACTGGTAAAGACAACACATTTTATTCTACTTCATTTTAAAATAATATAGTGACAAGAAATGTGTTGATTTAACATTGTGGTGTTGTGTTGGATTGTGTGCTTCCAGTACCATGGCTGTTATTTTTGATCATTAATATATGAAAATCAGGATTACATGATCCATGAATTTAAAGGCTTTTTGTTGCAGTGTTGCAGAAACTGAATAGTTATTTTAATCATTACCCAATTTACTTGGAATAATTTGATAAAACAATGTCCCGTCTGTCCCCAAATGTTATTTTCTGTGAGACAAATTTACCCAAAGACCCCTGACTTCTAAAATGACAGTTTCACAAACTCAGTAGTCTGGCTTAATATTTATATAAACAATAGGGAAAGGTACTCTGATTCTTTTGAGTAAAAAGAGTAATATAAACACAATTTAAAAATATTTGTGTCTGTTTTACAGGTAAATGTTTTCAAAGTACTAAAAGCACAGAATGTACTTAAAATGTCAGAATAGAAGTAGTGAACTTGAAGCCCACATTTTGTGCAGTATAAACATCGTTTCAGAGTTGTGCATACGCTCTACTTGTAATTTTTTGCAATCATTACTGAGGCATGAAAATGTAAACAGAATTTTAATGTTTTAGCTGACAGAGAAAACTGTAGTGGTCACCCTGACTTCCAGAAAGATTTTAAGAAAATGCAAACCCAAAAATGTTTTGGTAAAGAGTTCCACTATACCAACCACAAACTACATTAAACTGGAGGCCCAGCTGCCTCCTTTGTCGTGCCCACTGTTTGTGTCCGCAGAGAGAGACCATGCAGCACCGCAGCCTTTAATCTGAGCTCTGGGCCACTGTTGGGTTGCGACAGCACACAATGAGAGCTCTGTTCTCTGCTGCGGTGCCACAGCTGGGACCTCTGGGCATGCTCAGTACACAGCAGAGTCTTTCAAAGAAGGGTTGCATGATTTCCAATGACAGCTTAACTAAATTAGACACGTCTTAGATAAGACATTTTCACCTGGTACCATTTAATATTTTCCATGATTGATTTCTGAAAGGAAAAAAAAAGTTTCTGTGAATTTAATTCATGTGACATCCAAAAGATTCTACTGAAGACAATATTTGAAAATAGACAAATATATTTTCTGCTGATTGAATCCTAACGTAGCAGTTTAGAGAAATTTGTCTTCATCTTGATCTTAATTTCAGTCCTGCTGTGTAGGCCAAATTAGCATTTATCTTTTTAGCATTGAAAATTTAAACTCAGTATATTGACGTAATTAAAGTTACTACATATAAATTTAAAAAATTTAAAATGTGAATATAAATTCAATTGTTTCCTTTTATCCGGAACAGCTTTAATAAAGGAAGCGTCTCCAGATCTTTCTTCATCAAGCCAAAGTCTGAATGCAAAAGAAGTAGGAACACAGCACATGAACAGTACACTGCTATCACACTTTATTAAAAATAGAAACATATATTCATAGCACTTTTCATACAGACTACAATGGTCCACTGGTATTATTTTCAAAATTGAGTTACATACTATAAAACACTCATTTGGCCTAAATACACTGTAGAAATGTCTTTAAAAAACAAAAACAATGAGGAAGCCTACATGATCTGTTGTTTCTGAGCTCATCCTACTTCATAATTCCTGTCCCTTACCAAAAAAACAAAACAGAGGAGAAGATGCCAATACTGAGAATTTTTTTTTTTTAAAAACAGAAATAAATGATTTTCGTTCAGTTACAGAAATAAATGCACTTACAATTGAGTTTAAGAAAAGATGGCACATTTATTGCAACATAAATTGTATATACATTGTATTTTTCTGTTGAAAAAGACAGAAAATTCAAATTCCTGTCACCATAGTTTTTGGATGTGCATCAACAACACCTTTACATTTGACGCAAGAACAAATTTTTTACCAATCAACAACTGAGACGAATTAGATGTAGATCAGACGTTTCGGAATATGAAGCTCATATGAAGCCTTTTAACGTCCTAGACTACGTTTGGGCTTTGTGTTCTTGAGATGTCATTTGTAAATTTCCTGTAGTAACGGACAGGTCATTGTAAATAACCATACATTTTACTATCTAATATAGTAAAATAAAGTAAGAAACTTTTTACTCAAAACTTTTGCATTCAAAAATCTAGAAAGAGTAATATGTAGAATTCAAGAAATATTCTTACAGTATTATTGTATAAAAGACTAACTACAGTGAAAAATAAGCCAAATGTTTTTTTTTCTTTTTTCTTTTCTTATATTGTACAGGGGAAAGCATCTGAGAATACAGCCAAGTCTAAATTGGCAAACAGAGGAGCAAAAAAAAAAGGGGAGAAATGACAAATGGAGCCGAGAGCAGTGTCACACATTCTACCCTCAATCAAAGTCTGCCAACATGAACACAGAACAAGGCCACATTCAGTCAGGGAATTCACAAAAACCATTGGATGTTTGTTCGTTTTTACAACTAATACATTTTAAAATCTTTGATGTAAACTCTTGGTGAGGCATCTTTTCTTCTCCTTCAAGTCCCTCTTTGCACAGATTGATAATTCTACATGTGGCAGCCTTGTTTACGGTGTAGGTAACGTTTGAAGATGATACTTGGAAGTAATAAATGGAGCATAAAAGCAACCAAACAAATGGAAAAACATAAAGCATGCATTCTGATATGGAAAACAACATAAAGCCATGTCTCAAAATATAGAAGATAATCCTGTAAACTGATTTTGTTCATTTTTGTGCTACAATTCTATCATATTCTATGATATTTCATTTATTTATTTTTTTATTCAACAAAATCCATGAAATACCTAATCTGTTTTAATGTGCTGAGTGTATCTGACTTAAAAAAATAACTTAGACGTTCCTCTGCTAACTGGAAATGAACATTATAAAGCAGGATGCCAAAAGTAATTACTTACTTATACAAATAAGCACAACTAAAATTTAATCAGAATAACTGCATTTGAAATGTAATATCTTCAGATATGAACAGATAGAAAATAAAGCAATGTGTTCATCAGGCCAAAAGAAAGTGTGGTCATCGTTTCGTTGAGATAAATTTAGTAAAGCGTTCTCTGATTAGATGGTGGTGTAAAAACAGCCACCTCTGTGCTGACATCAGGAGGATTTTATTGTCAGGAGGCTAAACAAAGACTGAATATGCAAAAATATGTCACTGCTTAGACTTAACACTGTATGGCAAAGGAATTCAACAGCCAATGAAGTCCACTGTTCCAGTTAAGACACTAAAAATATGCAGGGAATGCTAAGGTTTGCAAAAAGCTTGCTCTCTGTATTTTCACTGCTCACTAATATGAGGGGAAAAAAACCCATCAGAATCTGAGCTTTCAGTGAACCTAGAGTTTGCCATTTTTCTGTCACCTTGACAACACTGCTGATGTGACCATATTGGGACATATTAGAACGTTGGTAAGTGGCACAGAAACTGCTCTGAACTACAGAAAAAGAAAACAAACAAACAAACTGCTGTACGTTGGGGTTAATCATGTGGCCAGTGGTATAAGGAGATAAATAAAAATATAAATAATAAATCTTTTTTAACAATGGAGCTCCTATTGTCTATTTCTAATACCTAATGATTTTAGTTGTGTATAAATAGGATTACAAACTGGCCAATAAATAAATCTCTGCACTCAAATATTTCCCCCTCATCTCAGACTTGCCAAAGAAATAAGTGGGTGGAATATTCATTTTCAATGGTGACACTGGCAAACAATAGATCAAGTGAAAAGCTGCATACTTCTCTTTGAAATTTCCCTTTAGACACATACATTTTATAGCTCAATAACATAATAAATAGAAAAAAGAAAAAAAAATTGTTGTTACAATGCATTCGTCAATTCAGTTTAGGCACGAGGCAATTTCCACAAACGCCTGGAAGAGATTGCAAAGTCTCTGATTGTTCAGAAGCAACACACTTCATACAGACAGTAACATGTGCTGATTTTTCTTTGAGGGGAGAAATTTGCAGATGGAAACTGGTTTTAGGGAGCTGGACGCTTGGCTCTTCTTCAATCGTAGGATTGGATTGTGTTAGTCTTGTAGTTTCGCTTCAAGTGGTCTGTCTCCTCCAACTGGTGTCACAAACTGTGATTCCTGTCTGTCATGCTGCAAAGCAAAGTCACCGACTCCAAAGGAGCAGAAATGATCTGGGTCTCTTTCATCTGGAGAAATAAGGAAAAAAAAAAATCCACTGATCAGAAGTGTATATCGGTAATAAAATAGTATAATAAAGTTATTGTAAAATCCTAATTAAGTATTTTCTGCACTATAAGACGCACTAGATTATAAGGCTCACCTTTAATTAATTGTTTATTTTATAATTTATTTCATATATAAGGCACACTGGTTTATAAGGCGCAAAAAACATTAAAATAGATTTTAAAAAAACTACTGGCTGTAGTTGCGCTATCCGTCCACTAGTTACAGCATTCATGACTGTGAGTATCTTTAATCAGCTGTGAACGTCCCTATCGTTATGTCAATAAGCCATTCTGAGCCTCACCAAGGAAACCTGATCACTTGATCACTTTGCCATCTTAAAAAGAAGTCAACACGCATATTAAAAAACCTGACATTAAAAACTGGTTAAATTCATTACGAGTGCAGTCAGTGCGGACAGAGCGGATTATTTCCTGATCTGAAGTTCGAAGCAGATATTTAAGCTCCGACGTTCGTCTTCGTTTATTAATTAAATATTGTTTCGATCGATCGGTAGTCCAGTCGGAGGTGAGGTCCAGCTATTTGCTGCTGTGTGCCCTAAACAATTTTTTAACTAGTTTTTAATGTCAGGCTGCTAATTTACTGGCAAATATGACGCTGTTTTACTCCTAGAACCGACTTCAACGTCGGTGTCTCACCGTGAATCTCACCGCACGTCGCTGCAGACAGAATACACAAGCCTGAATGCGCCGCCCAGAGCTATCAACTACATTTGTAAATCAATGCAGCACACCAGGTACCGTTGTCTAGCAGTGACTCAGCTCTTGAAATTTCAGAAAAGGCTGGAAGTTCAGCTTTGAGGGTTTTTCATTCACCTTTATGCCAGTTTCCCCGTGTGTTTCCACAGACTAATAGAATGGAAGGTCACTAGATTCCAGTACTGACACTCGACAATAGCATTTTTTAGACCAATTAACTTTAAAGTGGGTTATTTCCGGCGCCACAGTGGGTGGGAAATACTGAAATCAGTCAGTCAGTCAAACTTTAATAACGGAATTGTTGGAAACTTCCCAATGTTTTGCTACGTTATTATTATTATTATTATCGTAGCCGGTCACGTAGCCTGTTCTCAGCAGGCTGCTCTACAGTCAAACAGGAGTGAGAGTCGGCACTTCGGCGACGGCCCTTGACTACCGTTGTTAGGGGGCGCGTAGTACGGCCTGAATACTGTCTGAGGGTTCCCCCCTGGTGGCGTAGTGTAGCATGACTGGCGGCCAGACTGCCAGCTTTTTTGCAGCGATCTTGTTTTTAACCAATACTAATATTAATATTAATCCATATACAACGCGCATCGGATTATAAGGCGCACGACGGGATTATGAGAAAATTATAGGCTTTTAGGTGTACCTTATAGTGCAAAAAATACTGTACTGACTTTTTAAACTTTATAGGATGAAGGATGAAGCACTATTATTCGCCAAATTTAAACACCTTGAACAACAAATTTGTGTTCCAAGTCAGTAATCTTTAAAATAAAATATCTAATGTGTTTTCATGTTATTTGCAACCTAACCGCTTACTGCCACTTTAAAAGTGTGCAGGTTGATGCATTTAACTTTAAATCTTTTGTAGGACAAAACGCCATTAAAGGTTGAAGGTCCAGAATCTCCCAAAAGCCAGGCTAAAATCTTGTGTATTTATATACAACTGTCTGAAGTGAGGTGAAACAACCAGTCATTTAATACGGTGGTCCCAAACCCCCAACCCCCGGGACGTGGACCTGTACCGGTCCGTGTGTCAATCGTTACCAGACCGCACAGAAAGAATACATAACTTAGATGATTTCAGTTTTGACGCTGCAGCTACATCTTTTATCATCTTAATATCCTGAAGTTCCAGAGATTTCGTTGCAAAGATTTTCATTCTACACACCTTCAACAAGGTGGTTATATCTTTAACTGTATCTTTCAGTCTGCCGGTAGCAAAACCACTGAATGGATTAAATTAACTTTATCAGTTTTTGTTTTTTGTTTTGGTAAAACAAGTTAACTGAAGAAGAAGCCTTAAAAGTAGTAAAACTGTGAACCTTTCACTGACTTAATAAATGTGTAAAGAATTAAAAAAGAAAGTCCGAAACATAAATAATGCAAAAGAATTTTTTAAAAAACACATCTTGAATGGCAGTCAGGAAAGTGCATAAATCCTCCAAAGCCTAACGGTCGCTGCTAATTCAATTAAGCCCGATTCAAAATCACTCACAGCCCAGTGACTATAACTAACTGGGCTGACTACTCCCTATAAAAAAAACATATTTAAGTTTGGTGGATTTTTAAAATACTCTGCAGCATTTAAAATCCTGGATAAAGACCATAACTGATTGGGATATTCTCGCTAAATGTCCCTCAAGTAAGTTAACAGTTATGAGATGAAAAAGGACTGTAAAACATAAAGAAGTTTTGTCTTTGCTGAGATGCTACAAAAATCAATCAATAATTTGTTTGAGAGCATGGACGTGGTAAAAAAACGCTGGGACTACCTGTCTTCTGCTCAGAGGTGGCCCATCGGGTTAGATGTGTCAGTCAGAGCTGGATGGACTCCTGTGTGAGCTTGTTGGGCGTCACCGGAGCCTCCAGACACCTTCTCCTCCTCCCGTCTCTTAAGGCAGGCTGCTTTAGGGTTCAAATTCCGCTCTGTGAGTTCAGCAGACAGAATTCAAATCAATAAATATAACAAACAGAAATTTAACTAGAAGATTTGATTTGAACAACTTCCTTGCAGGCCTTTAAAAGATGTTAATCTAGAGAGATTTACATAAAGATTTTAGTTGTTGCAACAATATTAGATAAAGATTTCACTTGAATCTGACCTCTGACTTGCTGCTCCAGGTTAAGTATGACAGCCACGGCCTGATGGAGGATGAGCAATTTGGTTTGGGGCTTCTCGCTTTTCAGGTGCAGCTGGCACATGCGACCCAGCTCCTTGAAGGCCTCGTTGATGTCACGCACCCTCAGGCGCTCGCGGGCATTGTTCGCCATCCTCCTCTCGCGCTCGCGCTCAGCCTTCTGCTCTGGATTTAGATCCTCATCTTCAGTGATGCTGTTAACAAGAAGGAGAAAGATTATAGTGGATAGAATAGCTATAGATGTACACAAATCTCATTTTCTGACTGAAAGTAAAAATGTAGTAGCCTGGTTTTCAGAATTCCTACTGCATGGAATTATTCTCTCACACTAACCAATCATCAGATAACACCTAAATGATTTGAATATTGTGCACGACTTTCTCCATCTACCTTGTGCGTGTGCCTGGTCTGGGTGTCCTCATATTTTTGTCACTCTCGTCATCTGACTTATCATCGTTGGAGAGGCTATCCTGCATCTCTTCCTTGTCTGGTTTCTCTATCTTCAGCTCCAGGGCCGGGGGCACTTGGCCACTCAGGGCTGAAGAGAGACCTGCAGAGGATAATACAGATTCGATATCATCCAAACTTTGCCCGACATCACACAGCAGCCACATGCTGAGACACTCCGACTGAGTGAGAAAGCATCGGACCTCTGAAAGCTTCTATTTGGTGACTCAGTTCTGTGTTGGATGTGGAGCTGGCACTGGGAAGGCCTCCATGGCTGTTGTTCAAGCTGGAAGCATCATCAGCATGGGATCCTCCCTGCTGAGTGGACAAAAACGACAAAGTCAGGAACGGAGGAAGACGTTCTGGAGAGATGATGAATCAGATAGCTCTTACACGAGGGCATAAATGGAGAAGCTGCAAGTTATTTAAAACTTTCTGCACGTGAAGGTGTTGTCACTAGTTTCTGCACCATAAGGCCCACTGCATTATAAGGCGCACCTTCATTGAATGGCACATTCCAAAAAAAAATAAATACATTTTTTCCCCCACATATAAGGCGCACTGGATTATAAGGTGCATTGTCAGTTTTTGAGAAAATAAAAGGCTTTTAGGCGCATCTTATAGTGCGGGAAATAAGTTTTTTTATTTAGCGAGTCACATAGAAAGCTATTTTTGAGAGTTAAATGTGGGTCTAGTTAGGGGACTCATAAGTTTCATTCCTGAAAAGTGCTTTGATCATTCATTCGCAGAAGTACACAGCTTAGTGCAGAACTCTGTGTGAAACACACAAAATAAAAGACACCTGTAGGAAAACACTTTGACCAAAAGGCTCTTTCATCCTACAGTATATTGTGAAAATCTCTTTATTTATGTTCCGTGATCCTCTCACTGCAGTCATTCTCTCAGACTTGGCTTTCTTTACCACAACAACTAAACCACGTCTGTTTCTCATATCTGTTCTGTTTCAACTGATGTCAAAATGAAGGGATCCACATTCACAACATAAAAATGGTACACTCCCACCGTGTTGTACCACAAAGTCACTCCCTTCTGAGTAATTCATTTTATTTCCCACCTCAGAACCAGGGAAAGGCAGGGAAACCTTCATCCAGGGTGGAGGGCATCCCTCCCTTTTCTTATGGAATGTGATCCCCAGTCACTATTGGCCTCCGTTAACCCCACCACCGTGAGACCCTCCCCTTCCTCAGCACTACGCTAATCTTTGCTGCGCTCTCAACAGGTGTCCAAACAACTCTTTGTCTGGAGGAGGAGGAGGGAAGCTGGGTCTCTGGCAAGAAAAGAACGCTGCCATTTTTATGGCCGGGCCTGATTACCATACAGCTGAGGATTTCTATTTGGGTGGAGGCCGTGGGTTCAGACACACGTTACCAAAGATTCAGATTTCCTGGGTTGTTAAAAAGAAGTGATGAAAAGAGGTGGGAGAGGGGGGGATGAGGGTAAAAAGCCTGCGGCTGTGCCACGCCGAGGCTGGTGGGGTCTGTCTGAGAGGACCTCGCTGCACACAGGAAATGCTGTGTTGGTGCAGACACAGTATGTTCTGTCTCACAGCGGTCGGTCAGCATGACTGCCACAGTCCTGACTAATAAACACATCAAACAGAGCAGTCTGACGACCACAGCAAAAGAAGAAAAAAAATCATCTAACAACTGCTGCATCACAAAACACAGAATGACAAATGACAGAAATCAAACTCAATCTGTGTTCTAGTTAAATTCATCTCGGCAATGGAGATCCCAGATGTGAGACCAGAGAGAATGTTAAATAAATCCCGGTAAGAAGCAGCAGGAGAGAACAGCACTGCTTTGACAAACATGCCAACAAATGTTAGAGCTTTCTGCTGAAAATAAAACATGAAGAGCGAGAAAAAAAAAAACAGCAAATAAATGTTTTCAGTCTACCTTTTTTTGGCAATGAGCATCAGAAACAAAATATTCTCGCGCAGAGAATAACTTATAGACATAAACGTGTTCAATGTCAGCTGGATGCCTATTAGGCATTGCCTAACAGGAGAAGTATGGAGTGTAATCTATTAAAACCAATGAACAGACAGAAACAAAATTTGATCAGCAGCAGTTTTTATATTACTCTGGTTTCAGATGCTCTTCTCTAGTAAAATTAATATTTTGACTTTTGGGTATTTTGACAAAATGTATAAAATATGAAGATTATTTCAGCTACTTGGAAATTCAAAGAAGCTTTTTCCTTTTAAAAACTGAAATTTGGAGTTAATTTAATGTTCATTAATAAAATTAATAAAATAAAACAACTATTAATCAAACATACTGTGCTTCTAATCTAAGTCTCCATTATTCACAAGCTGCATGTTTCCAGAGGGTACTTTGAACTTGTTGGAACTAATTTTTCGGCCCTCTTTGTGTGACCCAAATGACTTCCAAACACCTCCACAGCAGATGTGTTCCCATCTCTTGGCTGTGAATGAGAATCTCAGATAGAGGATAGACAGGTGAACGCATCACCATTTACAATGATGCCGACATTCTTGTTTCTCAAAAGCTTTACAGTTGTGCAACACACAGAGAGGCCCAGAACCAAAGCATAACTTCACCTCATTACGCCTGTTTTTCTCATTTCTCTTTCACTCTTGTGCATACAGCCACTCTCCAGAGGAGGGTGAGCTTTAGGCCAGCCATTACACTTATGGAAAATATGTCAGGCTGCATTCAACTGTGTGGAAAATGTCTAGTTTTTAGAGATGGCAGTGGGCCTGTCTCAAACAGGTGGCTAAGGTTTGTGAAGTTTGACAAAATAACATAAATTCACTAAAAATGTTGTTTTCGCCCTAAAAAAATTAAAATATCCAGAAGACACATAAATCTAGATTTTTCAAGATCTCATACCATCGCTGCTGTCCGACTTGGAACCAATGCAGAGGCGGGGAAGTTTGCTCCAATGGCCGCTATTGGCCCATTTTGTGCCTGTCCCAGCAGGCTGTGTATGTCGCTGGGCAGACTGGCAGTAGAGCCCACTGCGTGGTTCCTCAGAACAAGGATTGCATCATCCAGTCTATCCAGACGATCCTCCATTCGAGACTGGGAGGACCAGCGGGATTGAGGAATGAAGGGTTAGGGAGAGGGAGAGGAGAGCAAAAAGAGGGACAGAGCGGCTTAGTATAAGCACATTAGGACCAAAAATTGAAAACGCCGATTGCATGGTTTGGACAGAAAAGAAAAACACATCTGAAACAAAGGATAAAAATAAAATAAAAAAAAGGCAATTCCAAATGAAAGATCAACAGAGCCATTTCAGCTTGAGTTGTAGAAATCAACAAATGTCTCTCTCTGTGCTTAAAATGCAAACTGATTCCCACTATCCACTTGGAGTGCATCAACAATTAATTGAGAATCGAAACTAAGCTGATTACTGCAAGCTGGAGTAGCTGAAAATGACAGAAACATGACAATATGGTCAAGCAAATAAATAAATAAATTACAAAAAAAACCAACTGCATTCCACTGTGAGGAATGTGGACTCATGGGTGAAGTTGGGGGGGAACAAAAAATGAGGAAAGACATATGGAACACGAAACGAGTAAAGGCTCTATCTGAAGTGTACCTCGCAGACATCCTTTAAGAAAGACATGGCATCCTGGAGATGCTCATGTAACTGCTGATGAACTCTGTTTTTCTGGCAAAGTCAAATGAGAATAAAACAGGATTATAAGAAACGATCAGTATCTATAAATACTAGAAAAACACTGTGGATAGAGATTGATTTTGTAAAGACAAACAGACACGACATGCATGATTTGGGGGGGGTGCACAAAGCTGCTGACCCTTCACTTTATGAGGATGAAAATATTTACTGTGTACGTGCTTAATATCAACTGTACTAAAAGTTTACTTTGGATTAATCATTTAAGTGTGAATCAACAGACAAAACAAGATAATGTAACAACTAACTTCATGGTTGTGGTTTATTGGATGACTGGAAGAAGAGGTTGGTCATAAACAGACTTTCAATCAGTGCTGGAGCGGCGACTGGGAAATCTCTGGTGTGCGTTGTGTGACCCAACCACACTCTGTTTGGTCCATTTACTCACTTAGGTTTTATTTAATTAAAGGGGGTGCAAAAAGCACAGAACAATTAAAGATGATATATAGAGAGAATTGCTTATAATGATGATGATGGCTCTTAGGGTATTTGAGCAGCACAGAAGATCAGCACTAAGCAGCAGCTTCAGATGCTTATTTAAGAGCCAGAACAATATTAATTTCTACTGTCGGCTTCATTAAAAGGGCGTAAAATTCATTGGTTGTTTGGTTTTTCGTTAATATTACAAAAAAAACATCTACTGAATGGAATTTTAGGAGACTTGGTGGAAGGATGGTGCATGGACTAGTCATGAAGCCATTAAAAATTGAAACAAATCCAGATAAAGGATTTTTTTTTTTAACTTTATCCTTTTCTTTCCACACACTGTGGGACAGAACGTTATTCAACATTTTCCCTAACTGCACACCGATTAACGCACTAATTTCCACACGTGTTGTTGGAGGGGTGGGGCACGGTTCAGGCATGCTGGACAGATGTGTAGGATTGTTGGGCCTCGGTGGAGGTATGCACTCCAGTTATATTTAATGTATCCAGCTGTCTTTCCTTATACCCAACCGCAGCACTTTAAAGGAATGTTGAGCGGATTATGAGAACCTGTTGCACAGATATGAACAGATTCCCTCTTTTATCATAGAAATTAAACTGTCTCACAACCTACACTCAATTACAAGATTAGTCATTATGAACGCAATACAATCTTTGAATCGCATGTTTAGACATAAGACTGTTTCCTTGAACGAGTAACATTACAAACACACTGCACTACCATGGACGTGTGAGTTATAAAGGTATTTCAACACATAATATTATGATGAGAAATTAATTATTTGAGCTGCCAGGGTGGGGAAAAGTGTAATGGGATTTTTTAAAATTATGTTATAGAGAGAAAGTGACATCATACATTTACACGCCCATTTGTCTACTCTAAACTAACACTTGGTTTTGTGGCTTATGGATTTTCAAACTCTTTCCCCTTTATTATTCAAAAGCCTCTCTTCACCAACATTTAATGTTTCCGTCAATAGCAGCTTCCTTTAACTGTGTCGACAGAAACCGGCATTAAAAAACATGATAAACATTCAAAGGTTGAAGAGACATGTTATAACGCCGCATCTGTGTTGTATCAAGTTAAACAGGACATGAATTGAATTTACAATACTTTTATCAGAAGCTAATTTCCAAGTTATCTGGTGATTCATTTGAATGCTTAGCTTCACTTGTGTGCTCGTGCTTATCTTTGGTGGCCACGAACAGTCAAAACAAAGCAGGAGGCATTGTGGGAGGAAAGATCTAAATGCTGATTTTCAATGACAACCACACACGGGTGTCGCTAATTGACTGACACTTGAGTGATTGTGTATCCACGTTTTGTTTATTTGTAAAGGTTGATGATTTCGAACAAACATTGGCTTTGTCTTTGTACTCATCATGAGAAGCTGTTTGTATTCCCATAATTCCCATGTTTAACTAAAGTGCATGATATATGCATCAGGTGGTGGGCTGGAGGAAAGCTGATCTGTAACTCTGGTTGCATGGCAGCGAAGGAATCCTGGAGAAGCGGTTTAGCAAACAGCTGCCATCCCCACACCAGCCCCTGAACTAAACCCATCCCCCAACTGTCATCTCCATCCCGGCCCACGGAGTGGAGGACAGATGGCGTGCCCCACGGGACAGGTATTGTTCAGTTTTGGTTATTCCTCTACCCCCATCCTTCCTCAGCAGTGTTGTCAGACAAGAATCTCCATGTAATGCTATCAGTCCTTCATGGGTAACATATCTACACGGATATGGGCAGGGAGCTCACCAGCGAGTGGAGGGAGTTCTCATAGTTTGGAGAGGAAGGGGTCTGTCCACCAGTTCGGGGCCACTGGTTCGTACCTGGTGAGACATAAAGAGAGGAAGCACAGATCAGGATTACAGTATTTTCTGCACTATAAGGTGCACTGGATTATAAGGCGCGCCTTCAATGAATGCCATATACTAAAACTTTTTTTCATATACAGGCAAACCCCAGTTTCCGACCACAATTCGATCCGGAAGGCTGTTCGAATACCGATTTGTTTGAATTCCAAATACATTTTTCCCATTACAAATAATGTAAATGGTCTTAATCCGTTCCAAGACACGAGAAAACTACCTTTGTTATTTCTTAATGTCATTTATATATCAAATTGTACAGTAATGAAACATATCAAAGAAATGTAAAAGAAAGAAGCAAACACGAGAAAGAAAGAAAGAAAGAAGAAAAAAAACATCAACGTAATCATGTTAGCCTAAGGTATGAGTTATCGTTGTCTTTTGGACAGAAGTTTACGGGACCGTAACTCATACCATAGGCAATGGAACGCAAATTAAGTGAAAAATTATTGAATACAGTAAACTAAAATAAAAAGCACATTACCATCACATTTTGTCTCAACTTTTCTCGCCTTAATCGCGCTTGGCAGCGAGGAAAAGGCGTTTGTTTCGCGTTGGACTTCCAAATTTTGTTCGACTTCTAGGACAAAAAAAATTCCAAATTTTTTGGTCGAATTCCAATTTGTTTGATGTCTAAAGCGTTCGAAAACCAAGGCTTGCTTGTATAATGTGCATCCGATTATAAGGCGCACCTTCAATGAATGAACAAAATGAACAAAACTTTTTTCATATATAAGGTGTACTCATTGTTGGTGTCTGAGAAAACTAAAGGCTTTTAGGTACGTCTTACAGTGCGGAAAATACTGTAGCCACAATTCATTTGCATATAAATTTGACTGATCCTGCTGTACCCTGCTGCACTGGGTCCACTCACTGATACGCACAATAACGCTCAGGAATAACACACTGACATCCTGATTTTCTGCTTTCTTGTTGTTCCACACAGGATATTTTTATCTTTCAGGTCTCAAGGGCATCACTTCCTGATGGCTGGACTGCATCCTGACACACAAGGCAGTGGAGGGATTTATCCAAAACCCACTTACACCATGAAATAAAGACTGCATCTGCACCAACACACAAGAGTAATCAAAAATGCTGGGTGGTTGTGTTTTGGTGCGTGACCTTCATCAAAGTTTTTTAAATCAGTAAATATGTCAAACATCTGGGTTCAATTGAGTTCAAACACTTTTCTGATACATTTCCTGGTATTGCAGAGTTAACTTTCCCTTTAATTTTCATCAGTCAAACACTTATTTGACTCATACTATATTTTACAACAAACACATCTGGAAGCATCTAAGTACCATTGTTTCACTTATAATAGCTTGTCCCATGAGGTCAGATTTCCTGTGAAATTGTGTTCTTTCCTTTCTAAATGAAAGAAAGACATGAATTTGAATATGGAGAAACTTCAGATGTTCTGTGCTGTAGATCACAGCTCACCTTTGTTTGAAGGAAGCCAACTGTGGAGTTTATTCATTTTTCTGAGCCAAAAAGCAAATCTAGTACGTAAATCAGGCCAGTACAGGAAAGAAAATCAAGCTATTTAGATGTGGGGCAAATTTGTGCAAATAAGAAAGAAATTCACATCTGTTCATCACATTTCTAGTTTCAAGACGATATCTATACTGTAGTCGTTTTCCAAATTGCAATCATCCAAGAAACCTGCCTGTGCAATATGAGGTAAAACATTAGACTATAAAATAACCTTTATGGACTAAGACAAGAACTGAACTTTGCTGGTTGATTACAGAACAGCACAACTTCCTTGATCACAGCTCTTCTGGCATATCATCGTGGAAGGATGCCAGGAGAGGAGCCTTGGGAGTGCTGACCATAACTTTAGTCATAATTATAAAGAATACTTCACATTGTGCAATACAAAACAAAGGATTGTGATCTGTGATGCTTATCCTTACTGTTCTGTCTTTCTTTGCATAATTAAGTAGTGAAGTTAGCAGCATAGTTTTCAAAAGAAGTAAAAATTGCCTCAAACGCTGAAAAAGAAGCAGACACAAGAAAAATAGCACAGCCTTCATGGCTCGGAAAACAAGTTTAAAATAAGTGTTTCCATTAATTCATTCCATTCTGGGTGTCATTGCTGCAGTCTGGGAAAAGCCTCACAAAATTCAGACTTTAATTAGCAGACTATTAAGAGTGTCTTTCGAAGTGGAAATGGAAAAGCCTGTATTGTGGCTGATCTCTCTCCCAGGTGAGTGAGACAGGGACTCGACGTGAGCCTCTGCTGGCTGGCGGCAGTGAAAAATTACCCCGAGGCTTCGGTGCCCACGTGCAGCAGAGAGGGCTAATTGAACAAACCAGTCTTGACTAATGTTGCTGCATATCGGTGTAATCCTAATGATGAATGGATTTTCAACAGTGAGCCAAATTTTGTACCAGTTTTAAAGTATCTCTCTGGAAACACAAAACATTTCCAACGATCCCAAGTCTGCTCGCTTTGCAGTATTTATTTATAATTAATTCATAAATGAAATAAAGACTTTTTCTGTCATTAAAATCTCAAAGCATTGCTTTTCTGAACACGTGCTGAACTCGACAAAATGATACTGATATGCTTCCAGGTATGCATGCTGTACTGTAAATAGGTGAACAGGGGAGATGCCCCGCTGTGAGGCTGTCAGGCTCCTCATCATCAGCTGAGTCACAGCCACCCTCCTCCGCCCGCTGGCAGACGAACGAGGTCTTTTGCAGCCCGGGTCTGTCTCTGTGTGTGTGTGTGTGTGTGTGTGTGTGTGTGTGCGTGCGTGTGTGTGTGTGTGTGTGTGTTGGGGAAACAGCTGTCCTTGGGGCATGGCAACAGCTGAGGATGAGGGGGGCATACGTAGAGACAGCTGTCGCCACTCTATTACCACACATGACACAACTGTCCGCAAAAAACAACGCGCTGGGCTTTCCCTCACTGTCCGCCCTCATTCACAGTCCATTACTCTTCCTGTGCTGTAATCACATCTGTCAATCTGCGCTATTCTTACCATTTATTTTTAACATTACTAAAAAAAAAAAAAGTAATTTGTAAGCTATAACGTCTTTATTCGTTTTTGTGTCCCCATTTCACGCACCACATGATTACATTTATGTAGGAGGGATGTACGACTACCTCATTTCCTCAAACCTCATTTCTGCCAGTTAAAAGAAAAGTTCAGCGCACGTAAAAACTTATTCTCAAAGTACGCTTCGGCTAGATCCAAATTTATGAGCAGGAATAAAGACCATCCTAAAAACCTGACAGCCAAAACGGGTCTTTGATGTCATGGAGAGTCTATATGGAGAAGGTCTGTAGGCCACAAAAACAAAGTAGACGAGGCACCGCTTTAATGCTGCTGGTGTGTCGGCAGAAACATCCCTTCTCTTTGCAAAACATAAATGTTTATCACACACAGCTCTACAAATAGCTCTTTTAAAACTCTTCCAACTAATTGTTGGAAGAGTTTTAAAAGAGCTTTGTATCCAGACTAAAATGGGCTTTCATTTAGAAAGGATTAATATAAGGCTTCCTGGCATAACAAAACATGGAGCATGTGTATAAAATAATTGAAGCTTTACTAATAAAAGGGATATTAAATTATAATTTAGGAAACACCACATTCTCTGTTCAAGATTAAATTAATACAACTAATGCACCACAAAGTAATTTAATCTTAAGTCATATTCACTAAAGCCTCTTAATTAGCCCGGCTCCATTGCTGAATAATTCATTCTCAAGCTGACATTTGTCTGTCACAGATTTTTAAAGGGTTTTCCGAGGCAGTTTCAGTGACACTTATAGTCAATTCTACAGTTAATACCTGGTGTAGGTGTGTAGGAAGTGTTAGTGGGGGCTCTACCTGGCCTTGCAGATGGGGTGCCGGCAGCAGTCACCACAGTCCCCGCTGAGGCGGCCCCTGCTGTGGCTGTCAGAGGTGAAGGAGAACCCACGGGGGTCGACGGGTTGGATGGAAAACTACTGCTAGTGTGGTCAGGAGAGTAAATCTGGAATCCCAAAAAGGAGATGAGAGAGAGAAAAGTCAGAGTAATCATAAACACACTATCAGCTGTACGTCATAAAAATAAAACACACAATGCTGCTTTTGCTGTTTCTTCAACTTTTTTTCAGCCGTTACCCTCTCCCAGTCAAACACGCATCTTGAGTTATGAGGGTTTTACTGCCTGGGATGTCATAAAGGATTCTCAGCGATTGCATGCGAGCCGTTAGTCATCTGTGATCGCAGCGCGGTCTGAACAAAATAGACCATAAATAATAATCATTTGATGTCTAGCTGTGCATCCACTTCTATACGACGTAATAAAACAACATTAACGCCACGGGAAAATATTGTATATCTGAACACCACCTTTAATTCTGAGTTAGAGCAAGTAAATCTTTTCAACTTTAAATGGGGATACACTGGTATCCATTCACAATATTCGATAATTCACAATGTCCCCCATCATCTTCATACATGTTTTCTACAACTACTTTAACCTCACGGTTAAAGCTGTACAAGAATTGTTCAGCAAACACCCCCCTCCCCCATTATCCATGGTTGTTTTTGTCCTATTACACTCAAAAAATATAAAAAAGATGTGAGTTTGTCAAGTTTTTGCCAGTTGATTCAATTTCACAATCATAATTTAAATCTTTGTTAGGGTTAAGGAAGCCTTCACTTCACATATCACAAAACAGACTAATTTTAGTTAGTTTAGTTTCATATAAATCCTCAGATTGAATCCTCGTCATATTCTGAATGGGATTCAGTCTTCAGAGGTCAGTGTTGTAGCGAAACAGAAATCTGAGTCTTTTCAGTTTCTTAAACGAAATTGAATGAATCATATCCTTGTCATTACTTGTTAAGCTTAAGGTTTCATAGGAAAGAGGTTTTTTTATTTTTATAGAAAGTTATTATTCCTCTGTGGTTTTAGAAAGTGCAGATGGCCAACCTGGAAACCCCGTTAGGCCAACCACAGTAAATCTCAGGGGCTGCCTTTCACTTGCACTGGATATTATTTTTCGAGCCATATATCAGAATATGGCATGATTTATCTGCTGCTGATTTTGGTATGCTCCAAATTTCTCTTGAGCAAAGGCCTGCATTTTCTGCATGTTGTCAAGATTTAAGCTGAAGCGACAATGTAATTTTTACAACAGACAACACATAACACCGATGGTGAGTCCATGCATCCTCCGCTAAGTTGCAGTGAGGTCATCGAGTTTTTGGATGAAGGAAATGAGGAGATTACATCTTCAGAAACTCCACAGGGATTTCATTTGTTTAAACAAATGCTGGATTAAGCACCAACACATCCCTGATCTTTTTTCTTTCTAATCAGGGGACATTGTACCGTAATTGAACGCGTCTCAGAAAAATCTGGGTATTACTGGTGGATCCCGACTAATTAGCAGAAGAAAGAAGCAGATCTACAGAGATAAGTTAAGATCAGATGGAGCTTGCAGAAACCCGCTTGACTTCTGTCGAGACGAATGAATGAATGAAAGCACTCATTATTGATAATCTCCTTATTCAATCTTGATCTCTGGGCTTTAGTTTTTCAATCAACTTGGAGTATGAGGATAGAAGCTTCACTGAAGTATGTCACATAGCAAAGAAGAGAAGGCCCGACTGTTATCTTTGAAGAAAGGAATGGCTATTTATGCTTTTTCTGTACTCTGGGAACTCAGCGTTTGCCTGAGCTCAGCATTTCCACTCTCAGATACACAACTTGGTCACAATCTGTGGACGATTAATAGCCGTGTGTCATCATAGCGCTGGAAACAAACAGCCCTCTCATAAAGTTTCTAAATATTTCTGCTCATCAAAAGCAAGCTGTTTTAAACTGTGACTTCTGACCAGACAATGCATGACTTTCTACTCCTTTCAGTCAGCAGCCACTAGCGCTGTTTTTAACCTGAATCACGGCTCATTTTAATGGAATAAATGAAGCCCCGCCTCATCATCAGTTACACTCCCCAAGGCGGCGAGGGGCCAATAAGTACTGCCAATTTTAAAAGGCGGAGAACAAAAGCTTTACAAAGGGCGGCCCGTGGAGTTGAGCCACAGCAGTTATAAACTCCCTTGTGCCCCCTGCTCTATCCACCCGCCCCCACCCCAGTCCAACCGTGTCCATTTCAATGAAGCTTTGTCATGCTAATGGATGGAGTCTGCGAATATAAAGGACTTAATTTATTACTTTCATCCCTTAACTCTCATATTTTGTCCCCACATTTTGTAGAAAATATTCCTCCTCAACATAGAGCGCTCAAATTTAACAAAATGAAAAGACCAATATGTTAATGCATATGTCAACTCTACACAACGGTTTTGACAGCAATCAAAAGAGATTTTGATGAAACAAAAGCAGCGTTATAATTAAAGGAATTTTAAGCAAATGGTCCAAGTTTTGATTCAATTAATCAGTTTGTTAAATTCAGCTTGACTTGCACACTAATCATGATATCACAGAGACTGAAACCAACAATCTATCTGTCACAAGTGTAACACATATTCCTTTCATTTAAGAACCTCTATGATCTACATCAACTTGGTGTAACAGATCAAGCGGTGTGAAGTGTAATCAACCGACTCTTGGAGTATTTTCAATTTACAATTTCCTTTCTTGAATACTCTTGAGCTTAGGCCCACATTTATCCAGGCTTAGGTCAAAAAATAACTCCAAACATATCCTCGGGGCTTTTTTTTAATCAGCAGACAGTATAGCATTTAAATCCCTGCATGATAAGAGAGAGAGAGAGAGAGAGAGAGAGAGAGAGAGAGAGAGAGAGAGAGAGAGAGAGAGAGAGAGAGAGAGAGAGAGAGAGAGAGAGAGAGAGAGAGAGAGAGAGAGGGAGAGAGAGAGAGAGAGAGAAAGAGAGAGAGAAAGGGAGAGAGAGAGAGTATCCTAAGTATCATGTTTAGGATATTATTATTAGGTTTTGGAGTAATGTGTTAACATCATATCCTCATTTTAACTATTCAGTACACTGACTGTGTCACTGTGAGAGTTCCAAAAAGTCTCAATATACTCTGGCAAGTGAAAACTCAAGTTTTTAGGATTGTGAGAAATGAAGGCAAAGTGCATTAAAACATGGTTCCATGCTACAATACAAAGAAGTTCAGGTTAAACGGAGGGGCAGTAACTCACCGAGGCCAGAGCTTTGCCCAGTGCATCTCCAGTTTGCGAGCTTCCAGTGGGGTTCCCTCGATTTGCAGCGGCTAAGAAAACACAGAGGGAGGCTTTGTAACAGCAAACCCAGACAAATGCCGAGTGGTCACGGCGCACAATGCAGCTGTCCAACTGCCTGACTTGCTACTTTTTACAAAATGATGTCCAACAGTGATTACATTGGTGGAGGGGGGCATTGAATTGGTCATTCTGAACAGGTATCCGAACTGTTAACAACGAGAAAGTACCAATGACTCCATCGGATGCGCTGGCGGACGGGGTGTGTGCTGCGGTGACGAATGGTGAAGTGCTTGTGTTGCTTCTGTGGAAACTGGACATGGGAGGAAGACTGGCAGTGATGTCTGGAGAAAGCGAGTGTGCTGGGTAATTCTGGAAGACGAGAAACAGACACACGCAAAATTCAGTCCAAACTGTGAGAGACAGAAAGATTTGATTTACTCTCTATATTCTCTTTTGACTGTACCAGACTCTGACAAAGATAATGTTACTGAAGGAGGGTGGGGGCAGAAGTAAAAGGGGGTGGAGGGGGCAGACAGCATCTGTAGGCTCCCTGTAAAGCTGAGCCAGCTGAGGCGGGCAGGCGAACAAGAACAGATCAAACACTGACACAAAGAGGGTCAGTGGTGCCCTCCCTGAAAATAGCCAGACAGCAACTTCAGACGTACAACCTCTTCAACTGAGCTGAGGGGGGCGGAGGCCTGAGAAATAAATGAGGTGCTGCGTGTGCTTAACAATGTACGTTAGATCTGTTCCGCAAGTGTGATGCAAAACAGAGTTAGTAGCAGTCGTTTGTCACCTTTATTTGTGATGTGGTAACGTTGGCTGAGAGGTGCTGCTTACCAAGCGCTCGTGTGCGTGCAGGCTGCTGTAGTTTCCTGACTGAGGCATGTGAGATGAACTTCCTGTGAGCATCCCCCCGTAGCTGGGCTGGCTGATCCCATTGGATGAGTTCCAAGGGTCGGATGAACTGTGGGTACCATCTACAGACAATAAAGCAACATATATTTGTTAACAACGTACACTTCAGTTCTGACACAGTGTCAGACAGCAGCGATTCTCCAGTGCTGTATAAACCCGGGGTCATCCACATCCACTGTGTACTTTCTCTCCCGGGGACTGAAACGCGATCTTCGTCCTGAGCACAGCTGAGATAACAAAGCGTCTTCCAATGAAGAAGTTGGTTTTACTGTCTAGAACTGAGTCAGTCAGGATGAAATCATGGATGATGGTCATAAATTGTGCAAAATAATTTCACAATCTTTAAAATATCAATATTGAGAGTAATTGGGAACATTATTTGACTTTGTGATGCTCCAATGTTGAACTGAGGATTTACAAATTAGGTTCTTAAAAGCAAAAATGAAAACTCCTACCGTTAAAATAACCTTAATTCTATAATATCAAAAAAAATTATTAACCCTAAAATATAGCAAAATGTAAGAACTGTGAAGCCTGTGTTGAAAGAAGTGCAATTAGGACAAAAAATATCATATCAAACTTTATTATACTGTAGAACTCACCAAAGAAACTGCTTGCAAACATACTGCTGGAGGGTTTAGGAGAAGAGTAAGACGGTGAATCTCTGTTGAAGTCTTCCGAGTTTGGAGACGGCGCGTACACCTGCCACGAGAAAAATGAAATTAGTTAGAAACTTTAGCTCATCATACACCAAAGCACTGTGGGATTTATCCAAATGATTTTGTGTAGAATAGAGAGTTGGCTGTTGCACACTGTCTTGTGAAGGATGATGCTGAAATTTTCAAAACAAACACGAAATTCAATGACCACTACAAATTTGGCAACAGGACACTGACATGATGTCACAGCTGCGAGTGCAAACACACACACAGAGTGTAGATTTTCTCTTGAACCACAGAACACGCTTTGATGACTAGCAAGCAATCAAGCTCATGAGTGCAGGAGTAGATTATTAGGGATATTTGCATTTCAGATCAACAAAGCCTCTAATGGAAGTATAATGACACTCACTTAGATGCGGACTAAACGCCTGGCAAATTACAGCATTCCCAGAGAGCGAGAAATCAGATATACGTGGTACAAAAAAACAGCTCGCCTTGCTTTCTTTATATTTCTACCTGGGAGTCGGTGATGCTAGTGAAAGGAGAGGCACAATGGGCACTCTGCTCTACAGATGTGGTGAGCCAAACTGGGGGGAAGAGGATCAAAGAGGGTGGCAGTCAGACACCAGTGATGTGGTCTCTGATTGCATGCACTCCAGATGGAGGGAGAGAGGGGGAAAAGACGTTTAAGGCCAGATCTGCAGCTAGAGTCCACCTGCCACAAAAGTTGTTTACTTGCTTAAGTTGTTTTATGACACAGCACTGATGGGAAACACGCCACACAACCAAAGCATGTAAATTTAATGGCACACGTGAACAGAATATCAAGCGAGAGAGAATATCAAGCGGGCTGTGTTGAATGAGCTCGACTCTGGCGGGTTGTCGTCTGGGTGTGTGATTAAAGTGCTCTGGGAGGGGGGGGCGGGGCTCTCATGGGTCCTCTGGTTTCCACATGTGACCAAGGTTGATAGCGATCCCGCAGAGGTTTCAGGTTAGCCTAACACTGGAGCTGCAGCTCCTGTTTTTGACTCTGTCAGATGCTGAATGGGCAGCATATGGCAGCGGATGATGCTAATTGTGCTATTTACCCTGGACTAACCAGTGGAAGCATGAATAAACCATACCAAACACTGGGTGTCTCATTCCGCCAGCCTCCACGAGACAAGGTCCGGCGTGGGTTTTCTTTTACAAAGCCATTAATTAAAAGCCGTCACTCACGTGTATTAGCACACCAACACAGTGCTACACCAGTTGTTTAAGCATCCGCGGGTATCTTTTATTCACATATGAATATGATAGTTTTTATGCGTTCTAGCATAAAAACTATCACTAACATTAACAGCAAGAGACTGATCAAACTTAGAACAAACCTCTTTTCTTATGGCATTTCTACAGACACACACCTCTCCCAGGACATATTAAGTTTTTAGAATTATATAAAAGTTAAAACATTCCATCCATTTAGCACAAGGCGGGGTGTCACACCTCTTTTTCCGTTAATTAAATTTGATCCCACGCTTGCACATTCACCACTGCCTCACAGGGTTGCTGCATTGCAGTTGCCCAATATGTTTTTCCACGGCAGTTTTAAAGCAGCTCAGAGCCAAACAGTCAATATAAAAAAGTTGCATGAAGTTAATGTAAATTTGTTTATTGTAAAACATTCACGTTCCATCAGGGAATGAAAAACAGGCTATTGTAATAAAAGCCTTGGTATGTCCTTTCCCCGCAGCAAGGACATAAAATTTTATGCCGTGACAACAGAATAAGCTCTGAGCACTTATTGACTTCACTTAATGAGTTATGAAACAACTTCATCTGTTCATAGAATTTGCTTCTTTCATATACACAATCCTGTTTTTGATCTGTCATCTCAGTTCCAACTGCATGCAAATCACAAGCGACTACATCCGACACACCTTCTCACAGCCTGCGGTTCGCGTCTTTGTACTTAATGCCACACAGACTGAAATATCAAAGGTAAAAACACAAGCTGTCAGCTTTCATCGATGATGTAACATAATGGGAAAAGAAGGAGAATTCACAAAAGAAATCAGGATTACGGCCAAAAAGAGAGAGCTGACACGCTCTCTTGATGTTGTGTCCTGTTTTGTGTTGTACATCATTATTTGGAATCAAACTGCATTTCTAGGGCATTTTGTTTCAAACACCAATTTTACAAGGCTCAGCGTGCGTGACAGACACAAAGCCTTGGCTAATGAATGCCCTGCCCACTCTACTTGTATATCTGATAGGTTAAAATGTTTTTTCTTGCTTTCATTTTTTGAAAAATAAAGGCCTCAGTATTTTATGCATGAAAGTTATGTTCAAGCCTCTACTGGCAGAATAATTTCATAGATAAAACAAAGTTTGGCATCAGGGAGACACTGCCAACACGACAATCTTGACAGGAACATATCCCAACTATGTAGCCGAGTTTATAAACACTTCCTTAATAAAGGTCCATTTCACTAAAATCGTAAAATTTCTTTATGTGAATTCACAATTATTAAAATGTTTAAAAGCCCGTCCAATACACTTACATGGCACCAAATATAAAAAAGGAAATGCTCCCACAAACAGATTAATAAAGCACACATAAAGTGCACATTACAACCAAAAGGGCAAAAATATATTATTAGATATAATCTTTAAACTGCTGTCAATTCAATCATACCCCAGTACTAGTTTACTAATCAAATTCAAAGCAGAAAATACTTAGTAAACAACTTCAGTCTACTTTTAACAGAAATGTGTAATTTTAGAACCAGCGTTCGGTATTCTTCTTAAGCGAAGCAGTAACGTCTTATGCAAGAGCACATTCTGACAGCAGAGCAGCGAACAGGGAGCCATGTCCTCTAAAAGTGGAGCAGGTTCGCTGCAGAAGGAAACCCCCACTGCCGTTAAGAACACAAATTTGGGTTTGGAATGGATGCAATGTCATTAGCTACTCACAACATGAGTGCTGCTTATAAAGAGTTGTATATATACCTATGAAAAGTTCATATACATACTACATTCTGACTGTGTTGCACGTGCATCTCTGCATACATGCTCCAGAGCATGAGCAACACGTGCAGGGATTAGCTTCTGGAGGTAAGTGCTAACCTCTGCAAAGCATTGATAGGACCTGTTGCATTAAAAAACAACAACAACCACAACAGGTATGTAACATTGTAAACAACAATGCAGTTTATATTTTGGGTTTACCATTTTAAAGAATATTTTCATGAAAGCAGAGGGAAGCTTCTTTTTTGAAAGAAATATAAAAATAGAAAAATAGTCTAACAATAACCACATGGCTCTCACTTTAAATTCTTGCGTTTACACTAATGGGCAACGGAAGGAGGATCAGTGAGTTGCTCCATCTGTATTTTGGTTCCGTGCCACTGGTTCACAAGCCAATGGCCCACTGCGAATTCTCTCAGTGCTCCAGATGGTGGGGCTGCTATGCAATTCTGCATTTTTAACAAATTAATGTGGATCAAGCCGATCCAAAGAATGAGAACGATCTTTCTTTTCTCTTTTCAAGTCAAACACGAAGACTTGCTGCTTTAACAAGTGCTTTTGTTCATAACATCTGTCTGTTCCGTACATATGCTATCAATTTTCTCCCTGTAAATCTGAGCCTGTTAATACTTAATATGAAAAACATCAAAGTCATCTTTGTGCAGCGGGAACAAAGAGGAAATGCTATAATGGGTTATAAGAAAAGTTGAAACACAAGCGTGAGTAAGTCGACCTTTTCAATGCCGTATCATAAAAAAAAAAAGCTGAGCTTCTTTAGTTTTCCTTCGTGTGTCTCTTTTGAACAGTGACATTAGCACATGCATCACAGGTGGAAGTCTGTCTGCACTTATGACTGGATCATTACTTAAAGATTACTGAAGGGCACTACAGAACTCATTCAGCGAGTGTCAGAAACACGTCCTTGGGCGGATTGATAATCACTATATTGTTTTAACAGATGTTGTTTAACCATAAAAACGGGGGTTTCATGTCAAAGTGTTCTCAAAACTGTCTACAAGACAAGCACAACTCACTTCACAGTCAATACTCAGTTCTATCAAGTCTGAGTGCACCATACAGTGCAAATGCACGACAAGTTCTCAAAGAGAAAAAGGTTTTCAGAGGAACAGAAATCAAACACATCATTACAGAGAAGTTCAGAAATCACATTAGGCTCCCTGTGGTGTTAAGAATGCCAATGTCATTAAAAACAGATGGAATAACAGCAACACTGGTGCTTGGAGCTCAATCTGCAAACAGGAAAGTCTAACCTCAACAGACAGCCTCTTTCTCTTAATCATTCCCAGACTCCCACTTGTTATTATTTCAAGCCAGACTCAGAGTTCCAACCACCAGCCAGTAAAAATAAATTCAAGGTTGCAGATTTTTTTTTTCCCCGAGCATATATTCATTCTACGGGTTGAGAAAAAGTTTTTAAAAATAGCCAAACTTAATAGAAAATGTTCTTGACGGCGCACGACAGCTGCGTCTTACAATCCAAAGTGTTCAAAAATAAGTTTGGAGACACCTGAGTTGTGTAAATAAATTAAGACTGTCGCACAGATTGAACTGATGCAATGGAAAATCAGACTTGAGGCGCTTCAAGCACATGCATTCACACACACACACACACACACACACACACACACACACACACGCACGCACACACGCACAGAGGAAATTAGTGATTTCATCTTGAAACTCTTTATGTACTAAAATTGTTCAAGCAAAGTCAGGAGGACAAGCAGACTGAGACCTGCACCCAGTGGAACACACTTTCAGTAACACACACTTTATCCAGCTCTTCTCTTGTCTAATACACACACACATTCCCAAACAGACTACTCACCGATTTCCCGTTGTAGTAATACATTAAAGAGTTGCTGCCCATTCCAGGGACAGGGTAGGCGCAATACATTATAGCTTTAACAGTTAGAAGTGATAACGGTACACCACGACAGCACACGATCTAGACATACATCCAATCGGCTCAAAAGGGACTAATAATTCTTCCAGTACTGGCCTCCACACACGACCCACTCAGAGGAAACTTATGCAAAGTAGGATTGTACCAGTCCACATCGCGGGAAGGGGTGGCCGTCAGAAGGGAGTGGCTCGTGTGGTACATCCCTCCCTTAAGCCCCTGAGTGCTGAGGCAGAGAGGACAGGCATGAGGGGGGAAGGGAGGCGACGGGGAGGTGGGCTTAAAAAAGATAAAAGGAAGTGGGAGGGACTGAAAACAAATGTATGAGCGCATTTAAAAAGAGAGAAAATAAATTCATTCCAGGCATAGAAATTTTTTTTAAAAATGCATATTTTCTACAGGGAAACCCTAACTAACTTGGACTAAAATAATTTGATTCATGACAGGATTTTGTTAATATGTGTAATAAAAAAGTGACTAATTAACGGCATAAATTAAATGAGGTCGTTCTCCTCCGCACATTTTAATCTCCAGCGTATACTGTTTTTGTTTTGTGATGATTAAACGGCTATACACGCAAGCGAGGTAAAATATGGCTTTTTTTTGGAAGAACGCAAACCATCTGGCAGCTCATTTTACCTGCTTCCACACATAGTTCACGCTCCAATTAGGAGTCATTAGTCAGAGAAGGCGAAGACTCAACATGTAAAATAAAAACCGCTATTCAGATGAATCCAAATCGGTAAATGTATGAAACGTGAGATAGGATACTTTTGGGGTTGGCGGAGTGAGACCTCCGGTTAAGAAGTGTTCGTAAACACAGAGTTGTAAAGCATGGAACAGCTGCAAAGGGGCCGGCTCGTGACGGGGGGAACATGACAATAATGTTCCATTTCCTAAACTCTGGGGGCCTCAGATGGGGATGGGGGGGGGGGGGGCGCTAGGTGTTACTGTTTAATGTCAGTGCAAACTACACAGCTCTATATTACCTTTATCGTGTAGGAGGAGTGGGAGGAGGACACAGAGAAAAGGGGCAGGCAGGTAGAGAGAGAGAGAGAGAGAGAGAAACACAATATTCCTGTTAGAACCTGGTCTGCATAGTCTGAAGCCTTTCATGTCGACCACTCAAAGCTTCCTGGACTAAACACAGGACTGCGGACTCATTGAGAGCAATATTGTGATAGGAAGATGAAAGCTTCCATTTCCCTAAGAAAACTGGGCCTTTATTATGCTTTTCCTTTCAGTGCTGTTATTATTTATCTCCCTTTCTTCTCTTGGACTCTTTTAAACTCGTCCAAAACACTAGCTCTCTATGCGGTTACTACTCTCTATCTGGCATCGTTTCAAGTCCACGGCTTAAGGGAAATGGTAATGATAGGAGTGTTTGAAGGAGTCTAAAACAAGCCCAGACACACAGCACGGGTTTTTTGAAACCAGGGTGACACGGGGATCAATCTGAGAAATCATGCACACGTATCTTTCTAGCACCAGCTTTAATAGTGACTCGGCAGGAGACATGCTCAGAATATCTTTTTCAGGATAGAGAGGCTGCAAACCTGCTGAGGAAAAAGAAACTTGCAATTTCTTGACGACCAGAATTAATCCAGTGATAATTGTCTGCACATTCATGGGTGCAATACAAATTAGGAGTTGCTAATAGCTAATTTAGGTCGCTTTTAATGATGCCAATTTTGCTTAAATGTAAACAAATGCAGGCTCAAATGTACCCTGTCATGTTATTAGCCCTTCATACAGAGATAGCTCAACAGTCTCACAAAGAAGACCCTTCTAATGACTCAGTTATTACCTCTGCCACCATATCAGAGTCGAGCAAACACCCCACCTTCACACCTTCACTGGGTCTATGCAGAAAGGCAGGGTGAAGTAAAAAAGCAGGAGACCCAAATTGTAAAAGAGGTTATTGAATCATTGGAAATTCCAGGCTGATATCTCGCATTGGTTACAAAAATAAGAGCATGATTCTCCATCAAACAAGATAAAAAATAAATCATGAAAGACAAGTTAATTTGAATGTAAATATTTATTTGCCAATCTGAATGTCCATAAGCATGTTGAACAATGACACTGTGGACACCCCTCTATCCACTCACATACACTTATTGTAATATGTTGACGACTGATTGGCATAAAGCTAACAGCTGAAAATCTTAGCCAGAGGACACCAGGATTTTTTTTCTTTCAATCATTCATTCTAAGAAAATGAGGTTCAGCTCCATCCAACTGTTCACATCACCTTCTTTGCACTTGAGTCACCACAAGGTGCTTTTCTTGGGATTTATACGGGTGTTGAAAAACAGAGCAAATCCACAGGCTGAGGTCACCGCATCTCACCACAGTAGATTTAGCGATGATGTCATCAGACAGGAAGATTGTTTCCTGTAAGACGCTCTGGTTCTAATTAGAGAGGGGTGACTTGGAGAGTGGGGAGGGAGTGCATGGGGTATTGAGACCCCCACCCAAAAAAACTCCTGGCTGCATGACAAATAGACTGATCCTAAGACCAGAACCAGGGACCAGGGACTTTTACCGACTTCTGTGATGCCACATTTAATGTTTTTTAAACTCGGTGCATGATGTTAGAATGGAAAAGTGTACAAGCAATACAGCCTATAACTATCTTTATAACATTTAGCTTTTTCTTCAATTCTTACCAGTAATACGTAAAAATATTTTCTCGATATAATTACTTAAATTAAGTAATGTAGATATTGACAAGTAGTAGAAATAGACAGTTATTAATAGTAAGTTAATTAAAAATTATTATTTGAGTATTGCTTAATAATGTTGTAAGTCAGTCCTTCTCTAAACCTAAATGTCCACATAAATAACATTAAGCTCAGTGTTTACGGATAATAAATGTACTTTTAATCTAGATCTGTTCCCACAGCGGACTGTTTCCCCAGTGAAGCTGGTCATCACGGTGACACAACATGATGTCATCTCAACACAACCCACATCTCTCATCCACCTGTCATGATCCTCTGGTTGAGGGGACAGGAAAGGGGGTGTAGTTGGGGTTGTTAGGAGGGGTTCAGGGGTGACCCCTTCCACTGATACAAACATGCAAACTGGTCTCTCTGAAGATAAATCCCTCTGTCTTGTCTAAATCATGACACAATAAATACAGTAAATTAAAATGCACCATGACTTGCATTCATTCTCTCTTTTTAAGTCACTGATAAGAACCCAGTATTTTATGTGCATGTGGGTTAATTCTAATAAATACACTATGAATGCTTTATTCATTTTAACACGCTTCATAACTTGAGTCATAACTAGTTATAAAACACAATGGACATGCACTGAAATACATATTTTTGGACAAACATGCATCTGCGTTACATAAATATAAATTACAACATTAATGCATTACTTTTACGTCCTTTTTAAAGGAATAAGATGATGATAACCTCGGTTGTCTTTATCTCACAATCAACTTGTGACTGATATGTACTGTACATGTGAGGTAGGGGGACAAATGAACACAGGCAGTTAAGAACTTCAGAGGTCGCGTTCGCTTCATTTGGTTTGTTGATGGACGTCTCAGTTCAAAGCAGCCTGGTGTGGATATTCTCTCTCAACAACACTGTTCCAGTGATTGTTGACAGCCTATGTTCTGGAGCCTGGCAGCAATCTGAAATCAAGATCTGCATTTATGCCTCTCACATAAGCCTGACTGAATGTGAGTAATGACTTTAATCTGTGCATTATTTTTGTACTCTTTGTCCTTTAACTCCTTGTTCTCCACACAGATGAAAGGGGTCAGGCCTCTGGCTCGTCTGTCTGTTCCATTATCTGCAGTCTTTACTGTCAGTGGTAAATTTCAGCGGGCCAAACAAAGATAAACAAAGCCCAGGGTCCCAGAGGTGGCTATGGCTGTTCAACATCATCCCCGTCAATACCAGGGTGTCTGTCTAATCATCCATCTGATGAGGTTATCTCTGGGGAGCTCACCAACTCAGGTCAAAATACTGTCCAACCGTTATATCACCATAAACTGTCAGATCTAACAGCAGTGACAGTTTGTAATACACTTTATACAGTTTATAGCAAATTAAGTCCAATTTAATCAATTCAAACACAATCAAGACAAATGTACCTTTTAGTACAGAACTTATTTATATAGTTATAAATCACCACAGATGCCTAAAATAAACCCAAATTTGAAGCAGCATGACAACACATAAACTCAAAAAGATGTACAAACACCACATCCACTGGCAACAGCTATTTGTCAATATTTCCCAATTTGTGCAGCACGTACAAGAGTCCTTGGGCAAGACGCTGCATCTTCAAGCTAAACTCCTCAATCACTGGTTATGCTCAGGCCAGTGGGTTCGTAATCACTATTCCCGAGACCAGTTGTACAACAGGGTTGGTTCATGGAGCAAAAAGCAGTAAAGCAAAGCTTAAATGGAATCAAATACAATCAGTTACAGACGATCTGCTGTGCAAACCTTTACAAAGATCAGCCAGAGACAAAGAAAAAACTGCCACATTAGATAACATATTAATATAATAAAGACGGATTGAAATCTCTACATTTTCTCTGACGGATTGGAGCCGCTTTCAGTATCTAATTACAGAGACAGAATCTCTGCACAACAGGCTATGGAGACATTCTCTGGTTCAGAAACATGATTATAACTTACATTACACAGTGGTACCTCTACTTACGAAATTAATTGGCTCCGTAAGAAATTACGATAGTAGAAAATTAAGTAAGTAGAGTAGTTTTCCATGCAAATGCCCTAATCCGTTCTTTGCCCACAAAAACTCCAACATAAATATTTTATAAAGCATAAAAATGCATCACAATATGTAACAAATACATGTTAAGATTAGATTATTACACAATAAATGAGAGTTGTGAATAACGTAAAAAACAAAGAATAGAGTAAAGAATAATAATGATGGTCATTTACCTTTTAACAGCTGTCCTCATTGTGTTTTGCCCTCTTTGGTTCATGCACTCCAACAGAGTGAATTCCAGTCCTCCTTTTGAACTTCTCGAACCACCCACGCGATGCCTTAAACTCCTTAAACTTCTTTTTGTTTTAATAACGTGTCGATTGTAGATACATTTCCGCCATATCTTTTGGGGAGATCAACCAAACACATCCCTTTTTCATGCTTTTCTGTTATCTCTTGCTTTGTTTGTACGGACAAAAAAAAAAATCTTTTCTTCGTCTTTTCTTGTCCTCTTTTCTCCATTACTTTCTTGGGGTCCATAGCAAATACTCAAAAAGTTAATATACTGTATTTGCGTAAAACTATCAGAGCACCTCACGGGTCGAGGGACCCGTGAGGTGCAGCTATAAGAGCAGCTATAAGAGCAGCTATAAGAATGTTGCGTTCAGGAACCTGTAGGAGATTCGAGTAACAGCCCATACTGTATTTTTACCTTTCGTAAGTCGAAAGTTCTTCGTAACTAGAGGCAATATTTTCCTGCCAATAAATTTCGTAAGTAGAAAATTTCGTAAGTAGAGGTACCACTGTATATATATTTTGAAGGGGCCAACTTAGATGGAACCAAAGTAACTGCAGTTTTCAGAAGTACTGTACAACAAACACTGAGCAATCATGCTGCTGGCTTGATTAATGACCTCCAGAACAGAACATACACTACTGCTTCAAACAAGTTCACAAAGTCTGACCTCCTTACAGGCACAGAAAGCGTACTGGCCTCATTATTGACTTAAAGTGTTCCTCTGTAGGCCTACCTCGCTTCATCATGCCAGCTCCAAAAACAGTCCTGGACTGGAATACAGAGCTCCGCGTTGACCGTTTTTAGAATAATCGGTTGACTTTTCAGGAAGCAAAAAAGGGTAATGCAAATGCAAACAAACTTATTTCGGTTCTTTAGTGTTGATTTGTTAATGAACTTGTTCGTGTTTCTACATCAGAACAAACTAAAAGGAAGCACAAACATTGTGTTCAAGGACACAGATGCCCTGCTTCAGGAAAAAAAAGGCAGTTTATGCTGACATGTATGGACCTCAGCCCACGTCAGAATGGGAGCAACTTGACATAAAAAGCTCAAATGAGGTTAAAAATGTTGAATCAAGTAGAAATAAGACACTAATAAGACAATAAAAGTTACTGTACCTGTAAAATTTCATTTCTGTCGAGCAGCTTTTCTAGGGATGTGGGTTATGGGTAGTAACACATGCAGCATTACACCATTAGGATTACTACTGCATTTAATCCACAGTCTATGTCTACATTTACTAGGCTCTAATGCTCCTGTGTGTCCTGGCCTGCTTTGGTTCAAAGGGAGGAACCCTAAAGAGTTTCTCAGCTACATCACATTACTGCTGAATATATGATCTCTTGTCTTTGAGCTGTTAAAGGCAGATGGGTAGACAGAGACAGAGAATACATTCTTTGAAAGTCATGCATCAGACAGCACTGCAAGAAACATTTCTAGGTCTCAAGTTTCTGAGCCTAGAGCACACTTCCTTTTTTTTTTTTTCCTAACATCACGCACAGTACAAACCTCTCAGAAACAAGGGTGTCTGAGTGATCTGTCAAAAGTAAATGTCAATCTGTTTTGTCATCCATACTCAGGGTTCTCGCTCGCACAAGGCCCAGAGGGGAGTTAAAATCTGAGCTCACCATCATCTTCCCCTCATCCTGCAGCCCCACAGTCACCACAGCCGGGGAGGAAGTGTCACGTCCAACCGCTGTGCCATTTACACAAACAAGCTGACATGCACACATATGTACACCCCAGCCCTTGCAGCTTCCCAGAAATATCCCACAAGATACAACGTCTCCTCCCACGAGCCACGAACCCTCTCTTCGTCTGTCTTCAGCCCTCCTGTCAGACAGGTGCCTACGCAGCTGCCCATCAGCATCCCTCAGCCAGTCCAGCGACAATCACTCTGTCCAGTCAAATAATGGAGGAAGCCAATTACAGGCAAGGAGTCTACTCTAACAAAAATACAAGGGAGATATTTCAAGTTAAAGAACTCCCTGTTTTGAACTTGCCACCAAAGATCTCTTTTTATTTTAATTCATTTTTGCAAAAATTTGGAAAAACAAAATTAAACCAAGTATGAAAAAAGCAGATAATTAAGATTTCTAGGCATATGCATGACACAATTACAGCTTGATTACAGTATTCCACGTCTGCAAGCACACCTTCATCAGACCAGAGGAAAGCATGTGTGTGGTAGAGGGAGAAATGTGTGTATGTAGGAAGAAAAATTCTAGAAACATTTAAATGTTTGCAATCACCAGCTGGTCTCCCCAGATAGCCTTCATATCCCGGTACACAGCAGTGTCACAAACTAAATGCACAGAGGATGCGCTCCCGTAAATATTTTGATTCAGCTCTATCATGTAGTGTACACACACATGCACGTACACACACACACACACACACACACACACACACACGTACACACACACACTTACACACGTACACACACACACACACACACACACACACACACACACACACGTACACACACACACTTACACACGTACACACACACACACACACACACACACACACACACACACACACACACACACACACACACACACACACACACACACACACACACACACACATCATGCTTGGCCTTACAACTTACATTTCCAACGTGATTTAGAACTCCTACATTTATTTTTAGACTGAGGAGAGAGGAACACTAGCTTGGAGAGGAAAAAGTGGGGGATTTGAGAATAAAATAAATAAATAAGAAAATTCCCAGCAGTCGACATAATGATAGGAAGTGTTGTGTTGATTTTTTTTTTTTTTTTTAAATCAGGCCGCTATTCAGGTCTCTGGTGAGGCTCTCACGCTTGCTTACACAAGCAAAAGCTTTCAGTGGCATCTGCAGCTGCATTCATGCTTTACAGGTAAACTGCAGGCTCTTCACACAGCTGCCTCTGCAAAGGTAGCTCTGACTCCAGGTGTGCCTTCGCCTCAGCACCACCCTCACCAATGCCATTGTCTTTGCCACAGACATAAACATGGGTCCCAACTGATAATCACCCTGAGAAATACAGCAATCACCTGCTACAAAAATCACAGTTACATTTTTGGGGTGTTATAAGCTTTTTTTTTACAGCATCCATTAGTTAATGCAACTATTCCTCACCTCTGCCTCCTGTTAGTTCAATAACAGCATTCTAACACCTATTAAAGCTGCCAGACAGGCTCCCACTCAAACATTTCTAACATATACCACCTATCAGAAAGTGTCTTGAGGTTTTTCCCTTCTCTATCAGTGGGTTATGAGACCTACAGCCTTTATTCAACACTCCCATCTTTATTCTTTCAAATGGGATCAAAGACTAACTGGTATAATTCCTCCAAGCTCCGGGCTTTATCTTCTGAGCAGCACTGAGTGACAAGAAGAAGCTTTATTTCATCCCGTGCTCTAACACTGTTTTTCCTCATCTAGCATTGCACAGCTTGATTGTATTCTTATGAGTCACAAACCGCACCTGCGCCCATGTGTTAAGTAGTGACAAATAAAAGCCCAGCGTCCATTTACACAACAAAGAGATGTAACCCGCGAGGCAACAATTCGTCGTCTCCCTCCCTGCGTCTGACAAGACCTCAGATATATCACTTATTTAAGAGGAAGGAGGTACACGTCCCTGCTGCCACCAGACTCTTCTCTCCCTCATGCTCTGACAAACTTCTTTTCAAATACAAATCCAGAAACAAAACACATGCCAGCCTTTTATGTTCCACGGCATGTACTGTATTTGATTTCAGAGAAACAGCAGCGGAGGTGACGATTATCGAAGCTCTCAAAGGCAAATCCAGTCTCAAACTTCCCCTGCCAAAAAAAAAAAAAGAAAAAGCCATTTTACTGTTTAAGGAAGAGGGTGGGTTTTAGGTAAACCAGTTGCTTCTTATATAAAAAATAAAAAAAGGGGGGGGGGATCCATTGTCTTTTACCAGTTCAAGGAATTAAAGGCAAAGCTTAATAAAAGCTTTGGCAATCCACCAGGGTTTTAACAATGAACATCTGACTTACTGATTTATGCATATTAATGAGCTCCAATACCCACTGTCGAAGCAAACGCAAGCTGAGCTCCACACTCCTCTGCATCCTAATGGTTTCTGGTCCACCGGGATCATTACCAATAGAAATTTCAGATATTCTGTGCTATTAATCTCTGTCTGTCCTCCTGTTCAGCTACGTAATGACTAATTAAACATCAAAAGAGCAGAGCTGGGGATCCACTCTGACAGCCTATCCTTCTCCCAGGAGAGGCCATGAGGAGGCGAGACTCTGACAGGGCAGCACTGAAAATCAATCGCCTCAAGGTGCACGTGTGTGCACATTTAAAAAAGCACACAAACACACACACAAGGTGCAGAAACATTTGGAGACATTTACACACTAATGTTAAACATCAAGCATGTAAACAACCAACAAATAAGTCAGATATGTCATGAACGGGCAACACCGCTGTCACCAGAGAACACCACAAAAACAACTGAATTCCCGCTTGTGATGTTGAGTGATGTGGTAGTGATGTCAAAAATGCTCTTTGTGCGTCACTGCTAGTGTGTGTGTATGTGTGTGTGTGTGTGTGTGTGTGTGTGTGTGTGTGTGTGTGTGTGTGTGTGTGTGTGTCTGCTTAAGTAAGCTCACTGTGAATTCTATTTATATAAGAGGAAGATGATCTTCCACTCACAGATGACGGCAGGCCAGGAGGGACCTTGCGAACCTTTTTTGTTTGTAGAGGATCTGAGAGGAGATAAAAGGACATCCAGTCATTCACAGGTAAAAAGAGGCAACGGTGAATGTGCTACAAACAAGCCACAACGCACCAATAAAATCTACTCTACGGTACTGTTCTGTAAATGTTAGTGTGAAATTTTGAACTTGCACATAAAAAACCTTTATAAGATACTTCAGATAATTACATTACACACACATCTTTCTTTCTCTGTGGGTGACTGAATATATGTTGATCATTTCCACTAATGTTCAATTTTAAAATATCATATCTTTATTGTTTAATTGAAACTTGATATAAAGTGTTGTTCATTTGATTTCATTTTTGTGAGGTTCTTATTGTTTTAAATATTGTCTAAGCCACTGGTCCCTGAGGAAGAATGTCTTCATTCTGATTAGACGGCACTGACCAATGGGCAGAGCATCTGCTAGAGAGCGTCTTCTAGGATTGGCTGCAGTGAAGGAGTATAATGGTGCTGCTGACTTCCCCGGCGTAGTCACTGATCCAGGACTTGCCAACCCGACGTCAGGCCTTGCAGAAGACTGAAACACATTCAACACAAATTCACAAATTCAGCAAGGAAATAAATGTTTCCAACAACGTAAGACACCACGTGATCAATTTTTTTTTCATAAATAACAACCTTGCAATCTCTAATCAAATTGTCTGTGTGTAAATATTAACAGAGTAAATAATCACGTGGGCAAAAACCATTGCAAATATGTTACATGTAAACTGCAGCAGTAGCACACATGTAGAGTAATAATTCCCACAGTGGGTGACGAGACACTCGCATTCACATGACACATCATCCTGTCACCTACAACGCTCTGACCTCTACGACCCCAACACATTGGGTTAAGGAGTCAAGGAAGGAGCTTGGTTTACTCGATCGATCAGCTAAAGCCCAGCTCACGCGAGTGTACTAGTAAGTTTCTTTGCTTCTAGTAAAACCATTTATGAAGGACCTACTATGATGCCTGCGACGATCTTTGTGAACACCACTGAATATGCTCTAATGAATCAACAGGTGAGAGAAGGGCTAGTTAGTGTCACAGGATCAAATTAATTTCAAACTGCAAAAACAAGTAGTTCTAAACCTCTGCATGTTGAGATTCAGTTTTGAAATGATGATAAACTCGTTGTGAGAACGAGTGACGTGTGCCTGAGGCCGATCGGGCAGAGTTGACAGAAGAATCCAAACACAGCAGAAACTTCTGGGCAATGACTGTGTAATAATGCACAGTAGCTCCCATGAGACTCCCTGTCATCTTTCAATTATATCATGAGATCAATTTTATTCATTTCAGTATTTGATTTATCCAGAACTCACACTGGAATGTTACAGAGAAAGCTGTTCAGCGTTACATCACTGTGTTCAACTCTTCCAGTTTATTACATGTAGTTATAGTTGTTCTTTGTTGATACTATTAAAAACATCAAAGATATTTCTTATTTCTATAAACAATAAAGAGGACCATATTGTATATTCTCTGCACCTGTGGACACATTTGTTCAAGTTAGGATAATAATAATGAACAAATCATACAATTCTAACACAGTTACTGTAGATCACACAATAGCTGAACAATAGCTGCCACCCACACTTAAACAGAAGAAGACAGACAGCCAATCACATCAAACAAATAGAGGAATGCATTTTTATATTGATTGCTTTATTTGTTAACACAATTTTTTTTAAATCAAGATGTTCAACTTTGCAGTATGAGCTACGAGCTTGTGATGACACGATACCTTTGAAGACGATTGTACCATTGTATCTGCATCTACAACAGCTACAGCAGCTCCACCTCTGCCCGTTGGTTCATCAGTACATCCATGCATCTGTCAACAGATCTCTGTCCACCCTAAAGGAAATGCAGTTTTCTATCTTCGACATAGGAATTTGGAATAGAGGTCAGGTCCTTATAAAAATGTGAGCGTGAGAATGAATGGATGCTCTGATGCCGATATTTTTTTTTGTGGATTTTCACTTGTTTCACACTGAACTGCATTGAAAAAGGTATTTTCATAGCAGGAACATCAGAGCATTACACCAGGGTGGATGTTTGAAATAACAAAGATTCCTCTGCTTGGATTCATTTCTGCAGAATGAAAGTCATCTTCACTTTAAGAATGAAGTGCACTGCCAAAAGGTTTCAGGATGTTTTCAGTTCCTCAGAGAGTCAAAATTTCAAAAATGTAACTTGAAGTTTTGAAAAATCTGAAAATGAGCAAGACATCAAAGGAAGGAAGTTTCAATGAGGGAGATTAATGTCAATAAATAAATTATGGATTTCCACTAGTGGCAATAGTCTGACTGCTTTTAGTGGTAGTTATAGTGCTGGAAGCACTTATTTATACAGGAACAGATTAATTCATAATAATCCAACCTTAATTTAAACAAAGACATGGATTCACTTTCTGATATCAGAGGATCATTTAGTCCAGGCAACATTTAAAGGTTACAGTAAAACTGACCAAAAAACAACAACTTCCAGAGAAGTGTAAGATTCACCTGACAGGGGAGCTCACTACTAATACCAGTGTGTGTGCGCGTGTGTGTGTGTGTGTGTGTGTGTGTGTGTGTGTGTGTGTGTGTGTGTGTGTGTGTGTGTGTGTGTGTGTGCATGTGTGTGTGTGTGTGTGTGTCAGATGAGAAACTTACCTGGCAGCCAGATGCTCCAGCATTCCTCTCATAACCAACATATGAAGTTCTCTCTGATTTTCCTGCAAAAACACAGATAGGACATATATTTTTTATGATAATTGTGAACACAACTGGAATAGTGACATGAGCAATCACACCGGTTATTTTCTTTACTGAACTTTTTTCTTTTGTTTGCTTTTTGCTTTCTTACTATTTTGTTATTACAAAAAGAAAACTGGAAGCAGAATGGGAAAGATGGGAATGGGATGGGAATCAACAGCCTGGCATACAATTGATATATTTACTCAGATTAAACTGTAGAGCCTTCATGAGTTTTAAAACTGTCAGACACAATTAACTCAGGTTTCCATCATTGCATTTCAAAAAATATGACTCCCTCGGGTCATGGCACAGTGTAGTACGGACTAACCATATTAACGCACCACAGACACAGAGTAGTTTAGACAAGTGAACATTTGTAATCCCCCAATTTGAGCCAGAACGATTCCTCACTTTGACAAGCCTCTTCATAAAAGCCTTTCTGTAAGTGTCACATTCAATGCAAACACCCTAAAGTGTGCACAACCACCAAGGGAAAAATAAAAGTTCCAGGATCCAACACACATGTATCTAACACATCACAATTTCCAAACTCAGCAGTTTTACTCCCCCGGAAAAACAAACAAACAAACAAATGAGAGCACCAGGGAGGAAATGATGAATAACTTTCACTGTGTCGTACATTATTTTGGTCAGATTTCCAAATATTACAAGCGCGCACACACAAGCGCTGGAACTAAATTCTGTTTACTCTGGGGAAAAGCTAAGTATTTTTTTTGTGAGTTAAAAACCTGCATAGCCTGTATATTTTGTTACACAATGAGTGATTTGAACACTGCTTTCACCAATGCAGGTGAACCCAGGCACACGTAAGAGAATTCACTTGTGCTTGTCTGAGCAGCCCCGCAGGAGACGGTTGTTCTGCATCTGTGCAGCCTGTCTCCAGAGGCTGAGGGAGCTGGGGGAATCAGGGAAGATGCTTAAGCTGCTATTCTACAACAATAATGTGTTGCTGTTGTGTACAGTCATTCTTGCAAGAGGTAAATAGGATTAAGGTGTCAGTTATCTCCAACATTGCTCATAAAGGCAGGATGATGAAACAGATCCTTTGACATATTTTCATTTCTTTATTTCCAGTCAAAGTTCCCATTTTTGCTGCAAAGGAAAAGATCCGGTCAAGCACAGGAAGGAAATATTGATTGGCAGCATGTGTTCATACGTAAATAATTAACTGCCATTGTTGTAGTTCCATAAGCAACTTCATTAGCCGGAATAAAATAAACTGAAATTAATGTCTCGGTTCACATTATGACACAGAAAATCAGCCAATCAACAAAGGAAACTCAGCACAGAGGCTCTGCACCCTGGGCTAAAGCATCGATGTCATCTGCATAGCATAAACACAGACGACCAAGTCATAGACAGTAGAAATAAGAAACCGGTGGCCAAAATCCTGCGCACAAACATTTACTGCATTTGTAAGCAATGAGAGACATTAACTTGCTACAGTATGGACAAGGACACCACTTGCTTGTGCAAAATAAGTGAGAAATTACACTTCCTCCCACCAGCTGTAGCCATTAAATCAGCCTATTCTGTGCTTGTGTTATGGATACTCTATGATTGAAAAAATCCATGTAATTAATCACAAAAGTCGGCTGCTATGACTGATGCTGCGCCTTTTCCTCCTGTTATCAACAACATATCAGCTTATATTGCATCATTATATGAGAGCAAACGCATGGATGGATGTCCAGACTCTGGTTCATTCTGCGAACTGTAACACACCCTTCCTGCCCTGTCTCCCACCATCCATTAATCTCAGTGTGAAGATAAAATGAGGCTGAAATGTAATGAAATTAATACTCTTATTATTCTACATGGAAACGGTCTGCACGCCAAGATTTGAACGTGGCTATCTTTGAACATGAGACACCCGTTTTTAACCATGATGGACAGATAGGATGGTGCTCTTGGTCTGAAAAAATAAATTCATGAAATAATTCGTGCACAAAAAGTATCCAAACAAAGGGAGTCTTCTCAACAAGAACCATCAGCAGTCACAACAACCTTCACATTGACATCGCTGAGATACTACAGCTAGCTAAAACATTGGGAGTGCACCTTTGGAATGACACCCATTTCATGTCCAAAGGTCATGCATGAGCAGATCTGACGCAGATGTTGCAGATGACCACTTTGTACTGTGATGTGTCCAGTGAAACAACGCGGTGTTGTGTAGACGGATTGATAAAGAACTACTCGCCTATCCTCCATTCATCATTTAAATGTATTACAAGCCGGTTATTAATAATTTTTTGTTTTCCCTCCCAGCAGATGTGTGCGATCACCATCTCACAACAACAGCAACACCAGTACAGCTGCTTCCAGAAGGCTCATGTGCTGCGTATGATGACAACAACCATCAGGTCAATCGAGTCTGAAGTGCAACACTCGATCAGTCACCAAAGTCATTATCAGTCTTACAGGATTCACCATCGGTAACAGACAATATAGGAATTATTAGACAGTACAGCACCATGCAAAGAAAAATATAACTTATGAGACAAACATTCTATGTATTCTGAAATATCCTGTGTACGTGTGTATTAGTGTATCACAAATGCCCTGAAGGGTTTTAGCTATGACCGTGACTCATCTCAGTGTGAAGAATCTATATTTAACAGAACGTGTCCTAGAAGATCGATGAATTCAGGAGAAAATTAATAGATGTTAATATTTCCACAGAGACAAACAAAATGGTTTTCTCTTTATGTCGTTTATATAGCTATATCTGTTGCTCTTGTTTCAACAGAGTCAGTCATTAGCATTTTACTATAGTGGAATAAATCAGGCTATACCCATCGGACCACACAGTCCACATTTGACAAGCGTTATAGTGAATAAAGATTCTCATTATTAAAGCTGTTTCACTGCAGTAAAAAGTTTCAACTACTGTAGACTAAACTCAAAAAGGACGAGGCTTAGGTACTTTGCTCAGAGAGACTTCTACAGACATGAGTCAAAAGTATCTTTTATTTTCCCTGCTCATATGTTCATTAATATTCCATAAGTTTAGAATACTTGTGACTTTGCTTCTTGTAGGGCATCAAATTACATTCAATGTTTTCTTTTCAAGAACAAACTGTGACTAAAATTTGAACACATCAGAAAATGAGTGTATGTAGTGACACTTTGTTTGATGCTCCATCATAAATGTAACTTTTACAACAAGTTGTATGCAAATCACTTCATGATAACCGTAGTGCTTTAAATAGTAAGAATTATTTTTTTCTAAACTTCTCTGACAGTGAAATGCTCCTATCAGGTTTATTGGTTGGGTTTAATCTTTACAGGATCAGATGTGTTCTGTTTCATTAATATTTTAGAGTCCCAGCTATACCTAACAACTATTTTGGAATCAGGGGTTTATATCCAATTCTAGTGAAACAGATAAATAATATCATGTCATGAACACCTTGATAAGTGAAAGACAGAAGAAAGCTGGTTAGCCACGTCGTCTTCTTAGTCGGTGATTCCAGGCTCTGACTTCGATAATGTAAAATGTAGTGACCTCAGCGTCTCCGGGGATCAATTCAAAACCCTTGCCATAAAAACAACCAATTAGGAGGCATGCTTAATTGCATCCCGGATGCATTCCAGGGGCCTCTTTCTTTTTTGTTTTCCTTTCTCAATGAAAAGCCAAGACTATGAAAACAATCACACAACGCAGGAAATATTACTGATGACGAAACTGAATAGACCTTCTTCTCTGAGCACACAATCGCTGCTGGAGTTTAGGTGTCTGAGCTCTTGTTGACATGTGAAGTTCTCCAATGCACCACATGATTATATATATATATATATATATGTGTGTGTGCGTGTGTGTATTGTATACACACATATATAATATGTATATACACATATATATACATATATACACGTCCACATATATACACACACACATTTATACTTTTTTTACATATGTATATATTTACGTTCTTGACATTTTGATAAAGCATTTCTGTAAAATGTCAGGATAAATTAATAGAAGGTGAAATAATTTTTTGTAACTTTTTAAAATCTTTGTTTAAATCCGTTGATAGTTTTTAATCCTGTTTTAATAAACATAATTATCCTAAAATGATGGTATGGTACTCCTTATATTAGTATATTTGGGTTCTCGTGCCCTGTGGGAATAGACACCTCTGGCAACAAGAGACGGCAGAAGGACAAAGCAGATGCAGCATCGCTGATTTCACCCAACCCCCATGTCTTTACAATGCCTCCTTCTGTTTATTTCTGAAGAGTTTTTGTGAGTCCATCCGATCAAAGCTGCTTGATACTTCCACCAGGATGTGTTTGACAGTAAATAAAAGCTGGCTGGGATAGAGGTTAGGTCAGTGTGAATGAGGAAACGGAGCTTCCTCCCTGGTCAGAGACAGCATCTACAGTCTGCAACAAGAGAACAGACATCATAGACCACTAAGAAACACATCTCCCTCGATCTGAACTAAACATCAGGTTTTGTGTACAGCTTTGTCAGCAGTGACATTATTCAAAATAGCGAGAGCAAATGTTAATGAGTTCTTATTTGCATATTTATTTTTCCTTTGTTGAAATGTCACTGATTATTACGTACTATGATGATAAATGCATCTGCTCATGGAGTCTGATTCGTAATTAGCCATTAGGTGGAATGAATAGATCAATTAAAGTAGAGGGACCAGCATTACAAGGAATCAAGCCAGGAAAAAAGCAGGAATGAGGAATAAAACATATGCTCAGGGGAAAAAGATAATCATCATCACTTTTTGATTAGGCTAGAAATCCAGAAAGGGTTAATAATCAGGAAATGAGCTCAAATGTCATCTAGATATTCTTCGTTTTACTGCATTCTTACACCCTGAAGTATGACTTTTTAAATCAGGACATATTGGCCTTCACACTTGCTAAACATTTCTGTTTCTCCCCAAAAACCCATCTCAGTGTGAGAGTGAAGATGAGGATTTCCTGATTGTATTTATCATTTTCCAGGATAATCGGGTGCCATGGCTTGGCCTATTTGAATTTTCTCCTTCTCTGTAAAAAGGAAAGAGGAGGAGGAGGTGTAAAGGGGAAAATGTTTTCGCTTGGCCTTTGCCTTTTTCTAAGCCAAACTATTCTCCTGCCAATGCTTGTTATTCACGAATGAGGAAAAAAAAAAAGCATTACTGCGGACCAGATGGGTACATTCCACATGACCAAACCAATCAATCACCTTGGTGGGACGCAGGTGTGACACAGCCGTGCAAGCAACACACCATTTCACAGTCTATCAGGCACAAACACATGGTCACCAATCAATGGCACCCTGAGGACCCATGAGGAGGGGTGCTCCTCCGCAGCCTCAGTGGTTCATGGCTGATGACTTCATAATCACACATCCATTCTCTCAGAGGAGAAAGGCAATGAGCTCTCTAATAATGTCTCCCACCATGTGAACACCAACACTGTAATGGATGCTGCTCTGGCATGGACCCTAACACGCTGCCCCCTCCTTCATCACAGATTCAAAGGTGAGCCGAGCCATCAGCTTCAGAGAAGCGACAATCTAAGGCAAACGCTGCATTTACCAAATGGAAGAAATGCCCTCCTGTTGGATATTAGAATTAAACCAGCAAGCAACATCAAAGAGTGAGTTAGCATTAGACACGAGGTGCCAAACAACTGTTGAACAGTGAATCAAAAAAAGAGCGGAGGTGAAGGAGGAGGAAGCACACACAAGGGTTAGGAATGCTCATCCCACTCCAAGCACTGTGGGCATATTTCCTTATGGAGGAAACCTCTGCAAACTGAAGCAGTCCAGAGTTTCAGACTACAGGTTTGAGTCCTAGTTTGGGCGTACAGTAATCCCTCGTTACTCACGATTAATGCGTTCCTGGACCACCAGTGAAAAATGAAATTATGCGATATAGCAACAAACTATTCATTTTATTATTTACGGTAATTTAAACATCTGTGAACCCTCCTCATATTGATATTAATCCACCTTATATTTGTATTACCTCTTCTCACACTCCTATTGACTGTTAAGAGAACTTTTTGTATAATACACGGAAGGGCACTGCTTTCTGTGAGTCTCGGAACAGATGCTGACAGCCAATAGCATGCGCGTACGGTATCATGTGACTACCTACTAAAAATCCGCAATGTAGTGAAGCCGTGCATCTTGAAGCGCGAATAAGCGAGGGATTACTGTACTTCCTGCATTGCTAACTACAATTTCCTGCATGAGTGTAGCACAAATAAATTCTACCATGACTGTTTTAATTGTGTACATTCCTTGAGTATTTCCACCACATACATGAAGTTAGCTACTTGGAAGAGTAAAGTATGAAATTAAAAATGTGTAATATTCATCTTCTACAATGATTTCCAAATATGATTTATCAGTAAACAGACAAAATTAATATACATTATATACAACATTAATATAATGGCAAAAAATATTATCAGATCAGCCAGGTCAATAATTGGTCTATCTTTACAATACGTTCATAAGCTATACATTTTTCGAGAAGTAATAATATTCCTCTACATTAAAAAAGAAGATCATGGGTACATTTGATATATCAAAAATTATCTGGAAGCCATTTATTACTGTCCCTGAACTCAAGTGACTATCTGCATTTTACTTCTCAATCACTTCTCATAAATCTCATTACCAGTACCACAGAGATGCTTTTTAAGTTTATCTTTGGTTTATTAAGTGGCGAGTGCTGTTTTTACTTTTATTTCAAACGAAATGAAGAAACTCATACTTGAGTCAGACCATGGACACAGAGCTATTTATTCAGGGCACAAATGAAAACATGTGTATTTTATCTTTAATGCTCTCAAGACAACATCTGTATTTAAAGTTCAAGAGTACCTGAGTCGGTGCCAAGGCTGCTCTAAGAATCCCAGTTAAACGATCTAGTGAGGCTGCCATGTATAAAGATCATGTGAAAAATATGTCCAGACACAGTTTAATACAGAGTCACATACTCTCCAGCATGGTTTGAATTTACACTACAAGAGCGTAAGATGATATGTACGCCTTTCCTGTGTGTGTGTGTGTGTGTGTGTGTGTGTGTGTGTGTGTGTGTGTGTGTGTGTGTGTCTGTGCGTGCGTGTGTGCGTGTGTGTGTGTGTATGCTGTAGTCAGCAGACGCTAACTATCTGACTAATGTTCTGAATGATTTATGTCTCTTTTAGCTTTGCACTTGTATTAAATAATCTCCAACATTCTTCTTGGCATTAGCTGCCAGCAGTATGAGTCATATGTGTGTGTGTGTGAGGTGGTGGAGGGGCATCAAAAGAGAGATGCGGGATATTCAGAGAGGCCAACAAACATAAAGGGTTTCAGCAGCAGAATTATGTTTTATCTGAACTTCTTTTAACCACAAAATTTGTATTCTCAGCAGAAAATAAAGCTTTTAAGCAAGAATTTCAAGCAGATATCAGTAGACGCGCACTAACAGCTCTGTGGAAATATCTGGGGCCCTTACAAATAACAAAACCGCCACCTTGATCAGAACACATCATATTCTTCCCCACTGCAGTCAGCCTCATGAACAATGCCCCCCCCCCCCCCCAGTAACCATCCGCCCCTCACCACTCTGCAAAGACAGTTTACTGTTTGGACTTATTTTCTTCACCCGCAATCACCATCCTTATACAGTATCTAAACACACCGTAATGTGAATTGTAAATAGTTTTTGTATTCTTATCCTATTCCTCACTCACTACTATTCTCTTCCGCCTTTCTATGCACCGACACTGCGTCAAGTTCCTCGACAGTAATTTTTACTGTACTTGGCAATAAAACCTTTTCTGATTCTGATTCTGATAAAATGCACACACAAACCCGTCCACACATTGTTATACAATCTTGGCAATCTGGCCTTGGCAGCTGTTTTCATAGAGACTTGTTATGTCATCACATCTTGGCCATGCCCCAGCCCCCTGCTTTGGGGACAGCCCTCCAGGCCGACAGAGACTACAGCTGAACTTCTGCAGCTGGACAGCCGTACCGGTCACAAGCAGTGGCTTGAGCCCAGGAAGGCATTGCCGGGGCCGAGCCGAGCGAGAGGAGCCCGACAGTGGTGAGGACCAGGAGGTCTGGGGGAATGTGGGCCGCATGCGAACAAAGAAAGGGGATTTGTGTGTTTTCCCGCTCATCTTCAGCTCATCATGCTCCACTGACCACAATAATAGATAAGCACAGCCACCGGCTCAGCATTATGACTGGCTGCGCCAACTAACAGTAAAGCACCACATCTTCTCATCTTACCTCCTCTTCTGTTCTGTTCTTGGTAAGTACACAACAGATAAATTGTATATGTTCATCTATTCACACATGTGAAAGTGTAAAAACAGTTTTCATGACTTACTCTGCATGTGTTTGTGCATATGAATGACAGTGTGGGGAGAGGGAGTGTTGGAACCACCTGTGACCCAAACTGGGTGCACACCTGAACAGCATCTGGCCACAATCACATCGTGGGTCTGAGGAAGACCTCCTGTGGGACAAAGCATTAGCACATGACACCTGCACCAGTGAAAGTCACTGGGGGTGCCAGTGGGATGTGTGATCTGACACGTAATGAAAAGCCTTAAGGGACCAGAAATGAAAAGGGAACGACTCAAAGGAGATTAATTCTGTTCTGACACAAAAGCTTAACTAACATTACATCACCGTGTAACGCTTTTCATCTCTTAAAAATGTTACTGACACAATCTGAGAATTCTTCAGTTTTAAGAGGGGAGAGGAAAACAACGTCATACCATCACCAATCATCAAAGACTGAAAGCTAACATGCTGCTGATTAATGTTCAAGCACTACAGGACTGAAGGATTTCAACATTTCCAAATATTTGTTTGATCTGAGCTGTTAACAAAACATCAAATCACTAGAAATGCAGGAGTCAGTCAGTCATTTTCATATTACCACCGCTACATCCGCCGCAGCGGGTCACAGGGAGCTGGAGCCTATCCCAGTGGCATAGGGCGTGAGGCAGGGGACACTCCGGGCACGATGCCAGTGCACTGCAGAGCCACACACAAAGACATACAACCACTCACACACACAATCATTCCTATGGGCAATTTGGGACCGGCCAATCAACCTGAAGTGCATGCTTTTTGGAGGTGGGAGGAAGCCGGAGAATCCGGAGAGAACCCACGCAGACACGGGGAGAGCATGCAATCTCCGCACAGAGCGGGACTTGAACCTGGGTCCGCCGTGTTGTGAGGCGACAGCGCTAACCACTGCTCCACCGTGCCGCCACACTCTACAAAATCTGGAGTTATTCTTGACAACAGTATATTTAGCGGAATATTACAATAAAAGTAGATCTGCAAATGATAGCAATAGACAATATACCGTATTAAACAATCAAGTTATCATTGGCCAATATGTTCAAATAACAATAAAAGGGTACAATTCATTAACATCACACTGAACATCACCAATCTAATTGTTTCTGATAGAAAAAGATAAGGAGAAATAAGTCTATAAGTCAACTGTGTATTGATTTATTCTGCTGTTATGTGTGCCTCTATCTTTCTGCCTGTTCTGGTTAAATGTTTAACCATAACTGACAAACTATCCAACCATTTCCCCAGCTAATACAAAACCATTTGCTACACTGGTGCCTTTAAAAATGTCAAAATTTCTAATATCTGATAATAATAATAATTAATCTAAAAATAATTAAGTCATAAAGTCGGCTAGTCCTCCATTTAAACTTGAATACTTTCACAAGAAGTTGCTCACACAGAGGTCAGAGGTTTGTCACTCCATAGACATAGTTTTAACATAAACTGTAGTTAAATTTGCACTTCTTGTGTTAGTATTATAAGAAACACACTTCAGGTTTTGGCTTCAGGAGACCTGTGACACAAGACCAGCAAACCTGCTCCATAACATTGAGAGCTGATTTACAGGAGATAATTAGGTACAGCTGATTTGTCGTCTCTTAAAAGAAAAAAGGTGTTTGCTTAAAAAAAAAAAAAGGGGGGGGGGAGGACGTTTCTCAAGATACATAAAGATTATGTTAAGCAAACAAATCATTATGGACACAGGTAAAGTGACTTGCTTAATTGTTCAAAACTATTCGAAGTTGCAGGCCATCAAAATAGTTTGTATTATTCTTCATTGTGGACCTCATGACACAGAGCTCCGAGGTGTTTTGGATTAGGATAATTAGGATTAGGACACAACACAATACAGTGAGACTGTATTATATAACTGCAGCATCAGGACTGTACTGTCTAGACATTTTCTTAATGCCCTTGAAAAATACACAACAGGGTAGGGAAAAAATCCACCAGTGTGACAGAAATAAAAACCAAGGTAATAAAGAGAATATAATTCATCAGGACCTTCAATATTTTCTCATCGGACACGTGAAGGATTTAAAGTTGGTAAAAGAAAGATTTCATTATTGTCCATCTTGGGTAACAGGAACCTGGAACAACACAGTAGCTCAACCTGACTCAGGTAGTCACATGATTGTCACATGTATGTGCTGACAACCTGAGAGAATGATACATGTGGCCATACGCGTGCGACCATGAGAGCTTTAAGCCGATTAGTTTTCACGCAGGGATAAAGCTGCATGATTAATATGTTTGGAGCACACCAGGGTGAGAATCCCAGTACATCTCAGGATGTAGTGATGTCACATCCTTCAGCACATGGCTGGAATGAAGACTGCAGGTTAAACCTGTGTGAAACAAGATCAAGTCTTACTAATGAGCATGACAACCAGCATCATCTGAGGTCAAGTCTGACAAAAATAATGAGTAAATAACAATAAAGGCAAACAGCGAATACACCAATCACAATCCAGCGGGAAACAAAGGAGCATAGCGCCGCTCTTTCTGTTGACGCTCTTCGCCTGTGATAATTACCCAGATTGCTGGAAACCACCCTGCCCCGCTAACACCCCCCACCCCCCCACTGGGTTGAAAACACAAAGCAAAAAATCTTTGCAGGTAATTAAATATAGCCGTTCAATGTTTAACTGCTGTTATCTCTGTGGATAAGAAACAACCCAGCAAACAAATAAGAAATAACTATCGAGCATTCATAACCCCAGAAAAGCTGAAGGATTAAATATTTTTTCATTGTCCCAGAGTCTGACTCAATCATGACTCACATCATTAGAGACATTACAATGAAACTGGAGGATTCCATTTCAGAATCTGAACACCGAGCTGGATTAGATCCAGTCTAAAGCGGAGGCGGTCATCCAGCACATCTGGAATAACTTCAACCTCGATGATGCACCCTGGGGGAAGACAACCAAGTTCAGACTAAATTCTTCCTCAGATGGCATCCTGTCATTAATTTCTATCAATACCAGATCAAAAACTTAGAAATGAAGGAGGGAGGTAAACAAAGTGGGAATAACATGGCCACAAGTTCAGCCTTTATAGGCCTCAAAGGCAGATGTGTTGAAGCAGCCAGCTGAATACAAAGCTGTTATGAGTGAACCTTAAAAAAGAAGATTCAGACTAACTTTCTTTTTCCTTCGAGGCTGCTTATTGTGCATCTGTAAGCAACTGAGGACAAATTTCTAAAATATCTCCCTTCTTTCTCAGGACAAATTCATGTCATTGTCAAATAGGATGGCTAGCCTTGTCAACGTTTTACTCATTCAGGTCTGTTCCCATCAGACAATAGTATCGCCTCATTTCAGCTGGTCGTCAAACTGCTGCCGTGGAGCCTTCACTACGACGCTCACCTCGTGTTGCTTTCATCAGAAATCAAAGACAGAGTCGGCTGCACCTCCTCAATATACTGACTTCAATAAAAAAAATTTAAAAAAAGATACAGCCGCTAAGGAGGCTGGCTGTTTGAATGCAGCAGCAATTGATTTGTACAGTGCAGGATATTCCATTTTGTGTCAGTCATTGATGAAGCAATGACACATAATCTATTCTCTCTGACGAACCAGCGGTCTGCAGTAAGCAGTTTAAGCAGTTTAAGGTCTTCTTTTAATCAAATTTATAAATTTAAATTGTATAATTTCCTTTATTAATTTTTTTCCCTTAACTTTAAAACAAGGATGTGTTCTTTTCTCTGTTAGGCCTGACGTAAGGTATAAATGGTATTCACATTAGTACTCAGAACATCATCACCTACACCATCACACCACACACACTTTTTTGCTATTGTAACAGAATTATTATGATTGCCATTCTTAATAGACAAGGAATTCAAAAAGGAGTTAAAACGTTTTACAAAAGTCACATGATTCAGTTGTTTGTCTCAAAGCCAGTGACTTCCTTCTCAGAACTCGCGGACCATTTCAAAGCCCAACTGTAGCTTATTAACGTCTCGCTCTCTCAGAGGCTAATGGTACTTTCCAGATTGGGTCAGCAAAAAGACTTTTGGTAATCACTTAGCTCTACGCTGACAGGAGATATGTCGACAATAAACTTTCAACAGCAGCACTTTGCACATTCAGTTTGATAAAAATATTTCAAACATTTGAGGTTTTTTTATAACAGACTTGCTACAGGGGAGGTAAGTGCTGTTCGGTTGCACTTGACTAATTCGGCATACACGTGTGACAAAAACAGGTGCACCCTGGATTATTTATGACCACGACTTCCTTGTTTTATTCCATAATATAGAAAATAAAACATACTGGCTGACCGCAAACTTTTTCCACACAGTAAACAACAAAGTGCACGAAAACATTTTTTTGTAAACAATTTTGGTGAGGAATGAGCAGCGCAGTAAGAAAATCTTGTTTCATAATTCATCCTCAAGATTTTGCTTGTGTAATTTGAGTGAGATGTCCCACTCTATATCAGAGAGAAAGAGGGGGTGGCACTGTCTTGATCCTGTTTCTCTACCGTTTGGAGGTGGACATAGAATGATGTAGACGTTTGAATTACAGCCTCAGAACTGGTACTGAAACATCATGTGACAGATGAATGAGCAGAGTGAAGGGAAATGGGAGATGCCTTCACATAATACCAATGCTGTAATGATATAAAGATGATGGGAATTTGGTCAACTTAAGTAGACGTGCTAAACTAAGAAGTTCTTTTATACCTGTGAAGCCCCAGGAATCACATCGGGTTGCTATAAATGTGACAACTGGGTCAAAGCGTGTCACATGGCCGACGCTAAAACTCTTCATCTATATTGCTCAGTAAGCACGAACAATGCGGCTACCACCTGTGAGGTGGTGTGCGCCCGGCTACGTGCCGCAAGTAAGAGGATTGTAACGCAAGTGGGCGGAGCTACAACGCACATGTAGCCAAGCCAGGCTAATCCAAAGTCTACCCAAACATGAGATGGCACCATGAGGAGTAAAGTGTCATTGTTAAACAGAGATTGACACAAAATTTCACTCCTCAGCTCCAAATCTAATGAATATAGTCTACTTTTTATGGTATTAGAAGCAAAGTTTATGTGTGTCAGCTGGCATATAAGGTAACAAACATTTATTCCAATGGAAAAGAAAAAAAAGAAAAAGAAAATATAAATAAATAAATTTAAAAAATGTAGTTTCATTAAACAGATTTGACTCAGCAGAGCACATTGAAAACTAACGATTTGATAAACGACTTGTCTCCAGGGTAATTTAACAATTGGCAGAGATGTTGACCATTAAACTGTCAAAGAGCTGGATAACACACAGCTCTTAACTGCTGAGCAGAAAACATGTTGCAAGTCTGTGATAAATAAAATTACACAATCACCAACTCGGGAAATTTTTCATGAGCATGTTGCGATACAAGCTATAACTTGATAAAAACTCAAACAAACGAATGGGCATCAAAAATCACCAAAACCAATCAAGTTCCAGCTAAAACAGGACATGACTCCACCAACCCCTGTCAGTTGTTACCAAACCTCAAGCTATCAGAGAAGTCAAGATAATAACAGATACATAACAACCAAAAATTATCTCAGTCATGAAAAAGTAGATAACTTTTACATCCTGCAATGTTATTTTAAAATAATAAATCCTTATACTAAATTAGTTGGTATATTATTATTCACACAATTGAAGGTGCTCATAAGATCCATTTGAAAACCATTTCAAAGGAATTTTAAAATGATATGTGTCAGAGCTGAGAGAGTTAATCTGGGCTGTGTGGGTGGAGGGATCAGATCAATGAGATTAAATGCCACAGTTTAGAGAAACACTAACGAAACAAAAAATTCTATTCTGAAAATTAAATATAGAATTCAGCACTCTTTGTGAACCATTCAAGAGTGTACAAAAAAATTATAAGAAAAAAGAGTCTTTGATACCGCAGCGTGTTTAACTTTTCTCCCACAGATCCCTACCCTGCTGTCAATGATAGTTGTTCTGGGTGATTTCTCAAAGACAGTTTGTCATGATGGAAAGCGATACTGATGGCCTGACTTCTAGCCTGGGGGAGGGTCATCACAAGAGGAAGAAGAGGAAGATGGAGATACAGAAAGCGTAGGGGGATTAAGGGAGAAACTAAAGACAGCAAGAGATGGGAGAAGAAAAACCAGCCCTGTAGCACGGCGAGCCTTTCAGCTGTGCTACGTCAAGATGCATGATGTGCCTTATACTCAATCCGACATTTTTTTAACAGTGCGTCTTTCCCCTACCGAAGGGCATAAGAGGGGCAAATAGATGAGAATTACTTACTTACCCATTATGTTCGAGTTCATAAAAGGTGTTGGGGACAATCCTTCATGGGACACTAATCGACTGTCACTCAAATGATCACCATAATGAGGGCTGTCTGCAAAACCCTAGGGGGAGAGATCAGAATATTAAGCACATAATCGGGCAGCCTTACTAATTGAGTGATATGGTACAGCACTAATTAGTGAGAGGAGAGCACAACTGGCCGATTGTGGTGATAAATTGTGTTATAGTCCAAAAAAAATAATCAGATAATGACAAACACTTTCATATCTGTTGATGAGATTTAACTGTTGCTTCAGTTTAATTCTACATTTTTATGAAGACACCAGTCACAAGTTTTAAAAAAAAGTAGTTTGTTTGCTTATCTGCAATTACACAATTACGCAATTCTTCTTTTCGTTTCGGCTTTTCCCTTCAGGGGTCGCCACAGCGAATCAATTTCCTCCATCTAGCCCAGTCCTTTGAATCCGCAATTACACTCCAAACAGACAATATCTGTTAAGGTTTCCATGCCACACATATCAATATGTGAAATCATCACTCCAGTCAGCTCAGTTGAAAAAATATAACATATATAAAATAACAATATCAATATTGCATGAGGAAGCACAATCACAACTCATATACAAACAAAATCTTACTTTCCAAGGTGTTTTCTCATTTGGTTTTAAAACATCTGCTTTTGCTTTGCTCTGTTTTCCTCGAATGTACTGGTGGAGTTTAAAATCTCAAGCATATTATGTAAAAGAAATTATTAATTTTACCTTAAACGCTTAATGTAAAACATGTGTGTCTATACTAGCAGGCAGATCATTTCTCTGCTCCGTTGGGATGAACTACTTGCTGCTAACACAGCCTGCTAGTCTCCCACAACACTGACGAGCCATAGAAACCTAAGTAGATATGAAATATAACTCAAAACCCCAATGAGATAAAGACAGTTTGAGAAATTCCATGTAGAGATGGGCAGCAACAATATCATCAATGTATCTTCACGCTTATATATTTTCTGAATTAGTCTTTAAAACTATACATTGAGAAGTAAGACAAGCTATACCTAACAATTTACTCCAAAAAGTATGCTTTTTGCATTGGACTTTTATAGCTAACTCAATCCAGTCACTGAATCCAGAATTTCAGAAATACAGTCATCAATAAGAAATGTTTGTGCTGCAATAAACCTCTTAATTTTATAAATATTTGATCTTTATCTCTAAAATAAAAGTCAGATGTTGTGCACATCTGCAAAGTTGTGATTTCTGAGTTCGAGGAAATAACTGGACCTGGAGAATTCCTTGATTTGTATTTATTATCATACATCTATAAAAAAAAATCTCTGAACCATATTTATTTGTTTGCTTGTCTTTTTTTATTATACCATCTTATTTATTTGACAACTGGCTTATATGTCAACCCATAATTCATAAGACAAGATTGTTACATAGAGGAGGAATGACAGACAGTGTCAATTATATATCACTTCCAGGTACCGGCGGCTCAAAAAAGCTGCCCTTTTCTCCTTCAGCTTAGCGGCGCTTTTCATGACAGTTATCAGCTGGAGGGCATAGGCCTAAATACCAGTCACAGTATGTTTTTGAAAACTCAGGGTCCCAGGTAATAAAAGATACTCTGTTAGAGTTATTATCCCCAGCACTGTGGAAATCTTCCTATGCTGGGCTCGCGCTAGCCATTCGCCACTTCGCCATAGGCAAAGTAGATTCCATATGGCTACAAGGTTTTTAGCCTGTGTAGCCACAGTGGCGTTCTTATTTTTAGGAAAAAAAGGCTAAAACTTACAACTTTTTTGGACTCGCAAAAATCCCCAAGGGATAACGTAAGAAAACAATAGCATGCGGCTATTTCCACATGCCGACAGAAATAGCCAAAGTGACCCGAACGCTCCCGATCATTAAATATGCACTCGGGTCATGACCTCCTCTCGTCCAAGGAAAACATTTTTTTCTATTTTTACAAGCTAAACCCGTGAATTGGTGTACGACAAGGCGAGGACGATCGATTGAAAGAAAATGAGAATAGAGTGTTTTATAGTAGATTTTGCGTTAAAATTCTAATTGAACAACAAATGGTGAATGCTGAGAGGGGGTAGGAGTGGTGACAGACTGATCAGAAGGTAAATGAAAGATATTATCAATACTTGTTTGTAGTCTTAGACATTTGTTCCCTATGACCGGCAGGAATAACCAGTGATGCATGTAAATGTGTATTCACCTCGCTTGATATTTTATATGCCTTTTTAAATTGAAATGAAAAATCATGTTATCGAATTTAAAAAAACTAAACTAAACTATGGCATACCAATGGTGTTGTCTAAGTCAAAGTTGAAATGTATTCTAGTCCAAGTAAAACTTACAAGTAAACATTGAGTAATATTTTGTATGGCTGTATCTTCACATAGTGAATGCAAGTTTTCAGTTGTTGAATCTCACATTTATACCTGCATAAAGTAGGATAGAAATAAAGATAGTTAAGCTTGAACTGTTGTCTTTAGTGTATTTTTGTGGGTAAGCTGAACAGAAGATTTTGCCCTCAGAATGCAGGAAAACAACCACATTTTCTAAAAAATTTTCCGGGGCCCCCCCGATCTCTCGGGGGGATATCCCCCCACACTCCCCATGACGAGCGTGGTTTTACACCCCCCAACAAATGAAAACTTGCATTCACTATGTGAAGATACAGTCATTCAAAATATTACTCAATGTTTACTAGTCAGTTTTACTTGGACTACAAGACATTTTAACTTTGACTTAGACAATTTGATTTTAATAAATTTAATTCTTGGTATTATTCAATATTTTCTTGTTAGTTTTACTTGTTATTATAGAAAGCCACTGTTTGGGACACAGAATGTGGCTTTTTGTGGCTTACCCAATTCTTTTACACTGAGCCACAGCGGCTTGGTCATACTAGCTCCTAGTGCAAGCCCAGCTATGCTCCAGTCAGAAACATCTCTGCAAAAATGCATCATCCTCACCAGAGGGACTGCACAACATTGGGCTCTAATCTCTACAGAGCCATCTTCACCAATGTACACCCTTTGCATTCAACATATAGTAAAAAAAAAAAAAAAAAAAAAAAAGTTAATCTTATTACCCATCTTTTATTGCAAGTGGATGGTGATGGAGTAATTTCAAAGGCAGCTGAGTGTTGTGCTGCTGTGTGGAGGGAATCCTCAGAGTCCCTATTGTGCTCCTGCCAGGTCGCCCAAACTGTTAATCACACCATGAACAGACTCAATAACAACAACCGCCCCATGAGAGCCTCAAGATAACTAACATACAGATACAGACTTATAAAGCTCACATAGGCAAGAAAAACACGGCACATCCTCTTTTCTGTAGTAAAAAAAGAGAAAACAATTTTTTTTAAAAACATAACGGTATACAACATGTTTTAAATGTTGTGTATTCACTCCCTGGTGAGTTCGATAAAAAGATTGATTATTTATGGAGATCAACTACTACTAACTTCCCGTGGTCTTCGCATAATACTTGGCAACAACTATTTGGCAAGAAATAGCCCTCCATAAAACGTTGAGATGGGATTTTGACAAAGCATTTTTTTTCCTCTTTTTTTTTGCTCGGATTAAACAATATTTTGATTTTAATTTAATTTAAAAAAAAATTTCATATACTGATTTGATCCCCGAAGAGAAATTAAGAAAGCACACTCTAGTTAGTGGTATCTATATCTATAAAGTGAGCTTGTTAGCCGTTTCTCATACATACAAGAGCTGTATTGATTCTATCAACTACGTCTCTACCAGAACACTAATTAGCATATTTCCCAAGATGTCACACTATGTCTTTCTCTGACTGGTAATGAACCCTCTGATTACATTATAACTGCCAGTGTCAATCCAGGCTGAAGGTGTATGCGTCTGTGTGTCAATGCCGTCGCTCTATGTTCACTCCTCTGGGACGGTTGGATCATGAATCAGAGATCCCTCATCATTCCCTGAACAGTGGTGGCCTACATCTATCAGAGATGCTAACACACGCTGTCACTGTTGCCACAGGGCTACACTGGCACTACCAGCTACATAACACTCAGTGCGCCACTGCAGCGCACGACAGCAGCGTACAGACGGCAGTGTAGCGCTCACGCCACTGCCCCAAATCACCCTCCACAGGTTTTACGTCATCTCCTCCAAGCTCTATGCTGCATCCCAGGTGAATGTGTGGCTGCGTGTGGCAGCTGGAGTAGTAATGATATGCTCGTGATGGATGCGTGTGGAGTGGAGTATGAAGTCAGACCAGGACACTGGGGAAGTGGGGTTGTTGTACAGCGGTGGTGGGCAAAGCCCTGACTGTCAGACCGCCAGCCTGCAGCCACAGCTGCCCAGGATGCAGCGACTGGCTGAAAGCCAAGGTCAGCACAGCAGGGCTCAGGACTGTTCACAGATGACTGATCACACACTCAGCTCACCGGCTCAAACAAGCTCAGGGACACAACTCAACTCCCTTTGTAAGAACCTGAGAGGTGAAGCGTTGACGATTTCTCTCGAGAGTCTTGGACAGATTTTGCGAATAGGAGATACATTTGAGAAATTTAAGAAAACAGGTCTTCATGTCTAAGTTTTGACAAATCATTTGTTTGATTATCATTTAACAAGGTAATTAAATGTTTTGTTAGTATAAACAAGGGTCTTGGCTATATGGTACATGTTTTTAATCAAAGAAAATAATAACTTATTCTATTGAATGATGCGACATTGCCGACATCACTGCCTTTCAACATCAAGGATAAGAATGAATGAAGAATGAATGAAGGTCTTGGCAAACAGATAATAGATCAGATTCAGAGTTCTCTCTCTTCACGATCCAGTTTCACTTTTTTTGATCAATTAAACTAAATCCTTTCAGAAAAATAAGAGAACCCTATGGTTGACAGATTAAAAATGTTTCTGACACAGTATTAAAAAAACTAACAATCTTAATAGGTAGAATGTTTTGCAAGCAATTGTAACAGATTGCACTGTACAGATATTCTGGATTTTTTTTATCATTTTCATTTTATTTTTTTATATATTTTTTTATATACAGTAATTATATGGTGACACAATGAGACAAATTTAGATTCTATGAATGTAGATATGATTCCATATATCTATTATATATGTTAACTATAGCATGGATTTCACAATCTTCAAATGCACTTCCTGCAGCAAGATGTATAGCTTATAATACTTTATAGGCTGTATAAATCAAGCATCACTATACGTGTATGCAGCTGTGCAGACAGTAAGGTGTGTGAATGCATGCATGCCTCACAGAGGTGCAAACAGCTGTCTGATGGCTGATGCTGTGCCTTGCAATGTCAGAAACACTCATTTATATGCACCTGGAGCAAAGATATCTCAAGCTTCTCTGTCTTATAATTCAAATCAAGCTGCCTATGTTACCATAGCCTGTAGATGTTCATTCGGGAAGGGCACAGAGAAATAAACAAGGTAACGCAGCCCGAGTGGCTCTGACATTTAACAGAATTCTAATGGAAAGTGACAGGAGATTGACATTAAATGAAATTCATACAGGGCATCTGGAACAACCAATGTGTGAGGGACAAACAAACTGGGGGGAGAGAGATTCACACCAACAGTGAGATGTTCTCACCGAAACACAACAACAGAGATGCAGTTTGATGTTTCATTATTTAAAAAAAGCAATAAGCTATTACACATAAATAAAGATTATGCTTGTTTCTCAATGTGTCACTTATTTAAAATCATCTCGACTGGCTTAAACAACAATAAATAAACCACAGGTTGCATCTGTTAAATAACCCTTTATAATAAGTCATTGTCAATCTCACTTTCTCCTTTTACATCTGGTAAATCCACAGTATGTTCACACACAAACTGTCACAGTATTGATCAGAAAGTTCAACAGCTCAGCAGATGCACTTTCTCCTTTAAAAAAGAAAATTAAAAATGTGGCCTAAATTTACCACAAAAACAACAACACACGAACACAGACAAAGACAAACACAAATATGTCTTTGTATTTAAAACAGTAATGAAAATGTTATTTGTGTATCATTGTTGTCTAGTTTAGAATCATGACAGTCCATCTGCCAACTGTGTGCCTACAAACATGCTTTTTTTATCTGGTTCTGTGCTACTTGGCCTTGGGTGTCTTTTTAATTTTACTAGTTAAAAACACCGGAGCCACGTCACCTCAATCTAGAAAATTATCATATACTAATGAAGTTTCACTTGTACTGACAAATACAGTTGGCTGCAGTATCTACAAAGAATCAGAGCATGTATAAATCCGAAATAAGCATTTAAACATACAGATTTCAGCCATGATGGCTTTCAGTGTAGTTTCAGACATTACTTACAGCAGCATTTTCAGAACATTGGACAGATCAGTGGCCTCGAAGGGCCGCTGTGTGAAGGTCATCCTGTTGAACCCCTCCTTAAAAACACAGACGTCCTACAGCATTACTGCACTAGCTCGCTTTAGCGCCACTGATAGGAGGGTTTTAAATGCACACACGACGAAGTGTTCACCCTAACAGTTGTTTAATTTCTGCTTTGAAAAGGCATCCCAAGAAAGAAGCAGGAGAGTCAACTAAGCAATCAGCTGATCAAGAGAAACTGAGAAGTAATCAAGAGTTGGGATGAAATTTGGGGGTTAAACGGAGAGTTCTATTATTTATTTATTTTTATGAGAATAAATTCATCAGTAGTTATCTCCTCAACAGCACAATATCTGATCTTAGGTTAAGTGCTGAAAACATGTTTCTTATCAAAGATCTGCCATGGGGTGATAAATATACATTTTGGGTTCCAATATTAATATATAACTTGAGTCGAATCATTTCAACAGATCTTTGTTACTAAAAAGAAATTTAATCCGTCAATAATAACCAGTTTCAGAGATCTGCTATCAATTAATTCCAACACCAAAAATAAATATGTTACCACTCATGCAACGTCACTGCAGTAAACATTTTGTCAAGGCACCACGTTGATCTAATGAGTGTTACATGATGGGCTGTGGAGAAGAACAGTCATTCATTGGTGTTAGGGTGCTGGTCTTCTTACCCGAGAGGACTCGTAGGAGGGACTGGACTCCCCAGACGGGGCCCAAGATGCTTGGTTGGTTCGCTCCTCCATACCTGACAGAGAGAAAGAAAGAGAGAGATTTGATTTTGATTTTTAACATCAAGTTTATTCATAAAAGTAAAATTACAAAATAATCGTGTTGACACAAAATCCAAAAGAGAGAGAGAGAGAGAGAGAGAGAGAGAGAGACAGAGAGAGAGTCAGTGTTAATATATCCATATACTCCATCTCTGTCTCACACTGGATGAAGAAACAGTGAATAACAAAATTATTTATTTCTTAATAATAATAATAATAATAATAATAATAATAATAATAATAATAATAGACCTTTATTGTCCCACAGTGGGGATATTTGTAACTGTCAATTGGCTCCACAAAGAGAAAGTGGAAGAAAACTCATGAATTAACCTCAAGTTAAGGAAAATTACGTCAAGAAATGATTTCCAATATTTCATTTTGCATAAATTATGCCCACAAATAATCAACACTTCATGTGTATGAATTCACCAAAAAGCAACCTCTTCCAACCAGCTGAGCACTAAAACCTGATGAAACACATCTTTTAAATGAAAGAAAACCTGTATGTTTGAAGATCCACACAGATAAACAAATAAAATCAATAACTCCAACCGACTGACAGGGAAGACCATCTGGCATATATAGAAAAGTATAATATCTGATGTTTGGAATCTAATTTATGTGACATACTCTGTAAACATATTTCATCCCTCAGTTTTTCTTGCTGTTTGAAACAATATTGTGCAGCAGTAAAAGCCAAAGTTCCCACAAACAAAGCATAATTGCGGAGCAAATAAAGCATCGACATTCTCCAAGTTATTGATTGCACCTTTTGTAATTTCATCTGTCTCAATAAATCTCAATACCAAAAAATGGTGTATGCTCATAAAAATAATATAGCAAGAAAAAAAAACTTTAATATTAAGAATATCTCTAACGTTGATATTAAGAGTGATCTGCACAGAGGTACCTCCATGCAGCAGGGTCAGGCATAAGATAAAGGAAACAAAGAAAAGCAGAAGCATAGGCAGAGCACAGCAGAGAAATTAAAGAAAGAGATGAAAAACAAAAGTATAACTCCAGAAGCAGGTGGGCAGACTGCAGCGAATGATTCCCTTACCTGGCTTAACTTATAATGCATCGGTAAGGCCTTTACAAATGTCATACTGAATGCTTGCATACTGATGAGAATTCATTAAAAGGCAGTAAGATGACATGGTTTGAGGTACCTTTCTGTGAAAAACAGTCCTCAGTGTGAGATGTGATAAATGACATAGACAGTGTAGATGATTAATTTCCAACTGACATGCTGCCAATCAATTCATAGTCAGTAAGATAATTAAACCCTTCACCAGAAAGTCGGTGACACTCCTCAAAGCAGCAATCACACTCCAGCGAGCATCTTAACAAATAGTTTCACCCTGACAAACATGTTGTTTTGCTATGAACACAAAGCAGATTCACTTCCTCTTTACCAGTCTTCACCATTACTGACAGCAGTTTAAAAATATATATAGCCAGTAGACCCACCTCCATTATTTAGCTGTGTTATCTTCCCCGTTAATAACTGCGACAGATGCACATCTGCTGTAAATTTAACTCCTGTGCGTGTGTCTAAATTTTGCTATTGTGATAACACCGATGTGACATATTGTAGCCCAACTAAGGTCTTTCACACTCTGAACGCAACAATGGCCAGTGTTGACTCTCAGGGCCACTGGCTGTCATCTCGTCTGATTACCATCTTCTACCAGGACTCAAGGGTCCCTTCTCTTCTCTAAGCACAGACAAGGCAGCACTGACTCCTCACTGACACTAGAGCAGTGTTTCTTAACCTTGTTGGAGGTACCGAACCCTGCCGGTTTCATATGCTCACTCATCAAACCCTTCTTTAGTAAAAAACAAATCTTAATTTAAGGCATAAGTATATGTTTTACTGGTGTATTTAATGAATTGTGCATTAATGTAACCTTTTTCAAAGAACAAAACCAAGACAGAGCATGAACTCACATGAAATGACCTACCTGCAAATCAGTGTGACTTCTGCTGTTGTTACTGAGAGACCAGTTCAGATATGCGTGGCTTCACCTTGACAAGTGCTACTCTTATGTCATTTCCACAGCAAAGTCTGTTTCTTTTGTTTTCCATGCAGCTTAAGGAAGTGTTCCTTTATTTTTGCCAGTGTGAGACTAGAGTTGCTCAACTTGACATTGCAAATCATGCAGAACGCTGACTCCCATCATGTTCCGTTATACAGTACATGTAAATTCACGTTAATAACAGTTGTAATAATGGATTCGATTTATATAGCGCTTTTCTGGACACTCAAAGACGCTTTACATTGGATCCATTATTCATTCACTCCTCATTCATACTTGGTGATGGTAGACTACATGTGCAGCCACAGCTGCTCTGGGGCAGACTGACAGAGGCGTGGCTGCCAATCTGCGCCTACGGCCACCGGGACAATCACACATATTCACACACCAGCAAGTGCCCCTCTGGAGGCAAGGAGGGTAAAGTGTCTCGCCCAAGGACACAACGACAAATGACTCGGCGGGAGCGGGAATCGAACCTCCGATCTTGAATCATATACCTGCGATACCACTGAGCCACGGCCGCCCGTTGCACATATTCATCTGACCACTTTCTTTTTTTGCTCAACATACTCACTATGAATTAAAACATTAAGAAAGCAATCAGATGATGTACCATCATGACAGCATAAATCGACTACTGAGTGCACAAAATGCCATGTAGCACAGGTAGGCTAATTGATGTAGCGTCACGTGATCACCTGCAGCCAGTGATGGCTAAGGGGGGGGTGTAATCACAAATTGACACGATGTGTCAAACGTACACAGTAATTTGTGCATGTTTGGCAAAAACAGAGGTCAAGACAAAAGGTCAAGACTTGACCTCCGTCTCCGCAGAACACCTTAGAGCTACTCACCGAACCCCTAGGGTTCGATCGAACCCAGGTTAAGAACCACTGCTCTAGAGCCAAAGGAATAAAGACATGAGTGCAACAGCTGCAGATTAAGTGAAATGAATCAAAACAACACTCAACCATTAAGTACTTCATGGCAAATATCCAAAACAGATCATACTGCAGGTAAAGGACATGTATTCCCTGCACAGAGACAGACTGCTAAAAGCTATAAATATATAAATAAGGTATAAATACAGGTATAAATATATAAAAGGCGCAGGTATAAATATATAAAAAAAGTTTGATGGTGGATGGAGTGACTGTGTTTTGGTCTGTTCTGAAGAAAAAGGCTGAAACAGTGATTGAAACATGTGGACATGTGGAATAAGTGTTCATTTTACCTGAAGTAGTCAATCATATTTGTGATTGAAATTGCAGAATGTAGGTTTGTCAAAAGAGTTTAAATAATAGAAAAATTATATTCAGAGGTTTGATTACTGGCCATATGGTGAATACATACTGAATCTGTGAATGTCCTGCAGTGAAGTATGTTGAAGTATGGTGACCCTATAGACTTTTTATGTCATGTATAAATTACAAGTGTGTTACCAGTACAGTGCCGCTGATGTGAACATATTCAGCTCAGCTCACACTCAAATTTTAAGTCTAATTCATATAAATGACTGTTAGCCTAAGATCTGTTTGTTCCTTGTTAGGAAATAAAACTTACTTACTTGGCCTTTCTACAAATATGTGGAAGTTTAATTGCAAAGGCATGATTTAGAAAAGTGACTTCATTTCTGCAGGCAAAATACGGAAACATACAATATTATCCACAACTAAAAGCTCCCTTTTGGCTTGTGTAGTTAAGGGTCGCCATAGCGTTTCATCCTTTTTCCATTGTAGCAGTAATTTCATATTTGTTTGGTAAAGTTTTTCACACTGGATGCCCTCCACACCACAGTTTGGACCAGGGATTGAAGACACCAGGGATTGCACCCAGGACAGCATGAGAAGCATCCCCTGCCTTCTATATATTCCATAACTCAAGAAAAGAGATGTCAAATTCTGTGGTCCAGTTCATAAGACTGACATAAATAAAATTATAAGAATGCCCAATTTCCTATTGATTCAGTTCAAAGTATTCTGGAACACTGCTGAAACGGGTTGACGGACTCCTCCTTTCTCTGTCCCTGATGGATCATCCAGAAACAGCTGCACCTTCCCAATCCCAATCCTGCAAAAAAGTCCTCCTCTTCCTCCTCACTGCAACAATAATAAAACTTGTTTCATCGACTCTGATGAGAGATTGTGCAGAATAGTTTTAGGATCCAACCATTCCAAAAGAGGCCGGAGAAAACCTAGAGGAATCCTCAACTGACTAAATTTGGCAAAAACGGCAATAAAAATGTATTAAATCCCTGTAAAAACTGTGACAAACTTAATAATTTAAAATGAATTATAATGAATATGTTGTACATTTTGAACCTGCGTGAGAATTGACTCCGATCACACAGAACTGCAGACCACGTCCTCCAGACCATGAAGCAGGGAAGCTCTTTTCACTTAAGGGCCAGCAATGACATGTATTTTTTATTGTGGGATCCAACTGACTTGGGAAAACATCCTACACCGTTAACAGATGTACCACTACATGTTGCTAAATGAAAATTAACCTTTCAACACCAGTTATCTGCAGCCCCACCGCTCAATGGCCCCATCACATCTGCAACATCACCACAGCTGGAAGGGGAAATGATGAATCTCTGTTAGATCCACTTTGGGTATTTCCTCCCATCCGTCTTCCTTTGGCACGCTTTTGATGGGTTCTGCCAGTCCCACTCTACCTCAATTATCCACCAATGCCCAGCTGAGATGCAATAATCCAAACTCTCACTCCCAGAAGCTTCTTCACTGTCTGCACACTCACTGGTCTGACATTCACATTCACCTCCATAAGAGCTTCTAGCTCATTTCAGTACCTTTATATAGTGACAAATCCTGTAACCACAGTCAGCCACAATTCATCAAACAATCAATCAGTCAGTCAAAAAATCAGCTGCCAATAAATATGCGTCTTGTTCAAGGAAAAATATCAAAAATGTTCTGGTTACTGCTTCATACATGTAATATTCACTGCATTACTGGCTGCTGGTTGAACAAATTTTTTCATCATTATGTAATTTAATACAGGTAGTCCTCAACCTACAAACATAACTGGTTCCCAGGGACTGTTCGTAAATTGAATTGTTCATAAGTCATTTATTAAATTTCAATCTATAATCTACATTTGAGGTCATTTAAATGTCATTACTAATCTAAATACAAAAGTACTTTTCTCTAAGTACACAGTATAAAATACTGTAGGACCTTAATGTAACTTTAATATCTCTCCCTCTGCTGAATGAATTTTGTCCTCAGGGGGTGTGGAGGCTAAACAAGCTTTAAGCCACTGAGGTATTCCACCAGACTTACTTGAATGGCATACTGATGCACTTCCTTGGTAAGCAAAAGTCTAACACACCCTTTTTGCTTGATTACTGTTTTGTTTCCATTAAGTTTCTCAGCATCACTAGCAAAACATTCAGAGCTCAAATATTGGATTTAAGATTACCAGAAAACCATTAAAACCACATAATATCATGTTATTCTATAATATATAAGAATAAAAACCTATCATCATATTAAAATATATATAATTCCAATATCTACCGTTAAGTGTCACTTGTGAGTCACGCAATTGCTTTGAATTCAGATTAATTTACATTAAGAGTTTTCTTCTTATAATTTCTAATTTAATCCTTGACGAGAAGAAGAAGAAGAAAACGCTTCAATTACCTCTTGACCACTAAACACACGCAGCAATGACAGCCAGAGTCAGCTGTTGATAGCTATAGGTATAAATAGGTATCAAAACTAATGACCAATGAATTTATAGTGATTTGTTTTAAAATGTGTATTGGCAATGACAAATTAATCAGTCAATAGTGATAGTTGCAGATTTATTTAACAATTAATCTCTTTACCAGCCACAAATACCCAGTCTAAACCTTTTAGACACTGTAAGTTGTTGGACCCACTGTAAAACATCGGCCACAGTGCACTAAAAAATAAAAATAGTAATTAATTCTGTTCCTTTGAGGCCTTGCACATGTTTCGACCACTGACACAGGAACAAATTAAAAACTTTCAGGCACCACATAACTCCAATGCCAACGCCATTGTCATTAAAACTTGAGCAATCAGGAAATAGTTTCCAGACCAAACCACAACAAAAGCTTGGAATAAATGTTCATCAGAGACTTATCATCAAGGCCGTCCAAGAACCAGTTAAACATTTGTTAATATTTGCACAGAAAAAAATGTGCTTAAAGAATCTGGATCCTCATCATCAAAATAATCTGGATTCTCCTCAAAATGCAATCTTCTTTGGCCTAATCTTAATCCGTTCACAAAGTTTCCTTGAAATCCATTCAGAAAAAAGCTCTTATTAAGAAACAGACAAACAAAATGGGTTATTACATAACCTCTGTGTGAATGACGTAATCAACAAAATATAAGCTGACTCTTTTGATACAGGTTTTAACTAAATCAGGACTAAACTAGTTTCGCACATCAGTATTTTCCATGGAACAGAATAACGTAAGACATCATATGTGGCTGCAACACTGCCTAAACCAAAATAATTAGATAAAGCATTTGTTAAAATGTTCACTGTTGTTGCCGTCCTATGATGGTGGGACCCTTTCATGGAATAATTCACAACAATGAACAGCACTGATCGGAGAACCACGTAGCATTGGGTTACTACGTAGAACCACAACCACATCATACATCAGTAGATTTGTTACTGTAATACACTGCTACAACTACTGAAACAGTTTAAATGACAACATTTTTACTTCTACTATGACCATGACGATGTTATTAACAACAATCGACTGTATTACTTTTACTACAAAGAGGTCATAACTTTTGTCCTAACTACTTGTGCTCCAAAGATCTTACTACAACTTTAACCATGAACACTGATCAACTTATCAACTCCAGCTGTCAGTGTTGCTAGGCAACAAAAGAGGCACAATTTGACTTAGGGCTAAAGATTGGAGATGGTGGCAGGAAATTCACCATAAACCAGAGCGTCTAGTCTAACAGCCGATCTTAGGCGTCTAGAACGCCTCTGACGGCGGCCTCTGAAGGACCCGGACTCGAAGCTGGGGCCCAGCTTTATCGTCATTGACAGGTAAAATTGATACCTTTGAGGGAACTAACCAGGAAGGTGTGACTTTACTTAAAAGCCGCCTACACACTTAAATGAGGAGCTATTGTAAAGCTCATCCCTGCAGCTCCATGGTGAATGAGTGACAGCTCTGTTCTTCTTTCTTTGTCTTTTCCTTCAGTTTCCACTTAGTGTATGCCTTGCCTTTCCCACATAACTGACTACAACAAGGCTTTGTGGATGTGAACAAGACATGCTTTCAGAAAACATAACGCTCAATTGTTGACTTTCTGTAGTCGCACATCAAACAATAGATGTGCTCTGGATTAGTGTCCTGCAGAATTTATAGAAAGGAAGCCATCCAGAAAATGGAAATCTGACCACTCGTCATGACAAAACATAAAGACGATCATGCATAACAAGCAAAACAAGTAATTTATGCCAAAGGCAGTTCGGTGTGTGTATGTGTGTATGTGAGGGGTTCCAGAGGGGCTAATCAATCATCAAAATAACAAACAATGAAAAGAAAAACACCACTGAATCACAATCCTATGAACCTACATGACATTTAACAAGCAGTTTCTTTTATGCACACATTAACTAACAGACCCAAAATCTGCTTCCTGTTTGCATTAGGTCTTGTTTCTGCAAACTTGAAAACAAACCTCAGTTAAAATTGCCAAAATATGCCTGACTTGTCCCATTTGTGCATCTTACAGTCAGGTACAATATTACAATGCATTACACTGTGATGGTAATTGATCAACAAAACGTTTACATATGCCTGTTAACAACACTGGGCTTCATTTTGCCTCTTTACTGCTGCACTCCACCATAATTCGAGGGAGAGAGCTTATGTTTCAAGCACCAGATGTGAACACTGCAGACATAAGCAACACAGAAGAGGGGCAAGAATCAAACGTCCTGCAAGAATGAAAACTAAACCATCTCACAGGGTTTGCTGGAATAGTTTGCAGAGATGATGTCCTACCTGATGCACTGAATTGACTGCTTCCAAGTGTGGTTGGCCTGTTTTTTCCTCCACTTACAGGTGGAGAAAACATCTGAAAGCAAGAATATAGGTGCAAAAACAATAAGCCAATGCAAAGGCATCCATTAAATATTGTCCATAAAGCTGCACAGCATAGCTTTCAGGAACTGTCAAGTTGACACTTATAATAAACACATTAGTGATGTTTTAGCCAATTTGATCTCCACACCTCTAAGAGCTGCAGGAGCACCAATGAATGAAGTGTGAAAAGAAATCATACCGCACTAAAATCCAGCAAGTCACTTAGCTCCTTGTCTGTTCCAAAAGCGGCAATCCGCTGCTGGGGATTCATCCTGACGATCTGGAGACCTGAGGAGAGAACAGCCGGTCAGCTCTCATCTCTGGCTGCGGAACAGGACAGCAGGCGACCCACGCCACGAGCACTTTGTTTACCCGGAATAAAGGCTGTGGAGCAAAGTTAGTTCTGCTACTGAAGCATAGAAAACACTGACAGCTAAAAAAAACAAAACAACAAAAAAAACCCCGATGTCATCCACATGACGGAACAAAAATTAGTTCCTTTCATCTTTTATTGTTTTCTTTCCCTGCCTGGATGATGGAGAGGAGATATGAAGCGTTATGAATGGATGGTGCGTCTCGTTAGAGCTGGACTTGCGGAATAGCATTAGTAACACATCTATTCCGTAATAACACGACCGTGGTGTGACACTTGTGTAACTCACTTGGACGGACTCGCAGCGTCAGAGTCCTGTCAGCGATAAGCGAGGCGCGTTTCACGAGCAGAGCGATGGTTAACCTTAGCTTGGTGGCTAACGCTAGCGGGTTGAATAGAGCCGACCAGACGCAGCCAGCTGCAAGCGGGTCGAGCCGGTGGAGTAGACGTGAAGCTGTGGAAGCCCTTCTGGACAACAAAACCTGAATTACATCCCACTTTAATGCGAGTTAAATAGCTAAAAAAAAAATAACGCGAATGCCATTCAGTCCAGCTCCAGAGGCTTACACGTAGTGATGCTCATTCTCAACTCCCAACTTCTTTCTCAGGTCCGAGAGCTTATGCCAAACTCCCACTGATATTTTACCTTTTTTCCAATTAAAATCCCGACTAGGGTGATCTGGAGAAGACTCGGTGTCTTGCAGCACGCCTCAAAAAAACCAAAAATATCGGTTAAATGGCTATGCCTGCAAAATATCCTCTCTATATATCAGTTACGAGTTTCCCTTAGGCAGACATTTTTTTGCTTTGCGAAAGCCGCAGCACCACGATGACATTGGTTATTGTATCCCTCCGCCGGGCGGTGTGACACGATGGTCCCACACAGCGGGAGACGCGCCGGGAGTCGACACCGTCCACGGTCACGGTGATCTGCGCTTTAAAGGCGTATTACTCCTCAAAGACCCGCGCGGACGAGACCAATATCTGATTCTATTCATTCTGATGGTGACATTTTTATTTGCCATGACAGAAAACACGTGACAACGACACAAAATGAGTAGAGTAGGTTGTCCACTAGTGTTAGTCTTCTTTTACAAAATTTACAGGGTGGATCTAAGTTTCAGCAAATTAAGTCATCACCACATTGTCTGTTGTGTTGGGAGGCAGAAGGGTCAGTTATAGCCTGAATAAAAGTCTAAATGAAGACAGTTTATGATTAAAGATTGGACTTGAACCTAATTATACTTGGATCAGTTGCGTTTGAATCTCTGAAGGCCTATACTGGTGTGTCAACAATGGATTTAATGGACATCTTCGCCTTTGTGAAGTCGTCTCAAATAAATTCATCAACAGCAATGACTGTTTTCCACACAGTTTCATGACAACAACCGTCTTTTCACTTTCACTCCTACTATATCCCTCATCTTCTCTCTCAATTTCCACATCCTTGACTCCTTTCTTTGATTCCTGTTTCCTTGCTGTAGTCAATCCAGCTGAGATGCCAACAGAGGAATCAGTCCAACAAGCCTTTAACAAAACGAAACATTTGTGCTTCAGAACTATCATTTTAAAGCATGGAAATTTATATTCTTTGCTTTATTGTTTATTTATAGTGTGGCAGAATGTGACATTAGTGATGACAGGGTGTAACATCCCTATGAAGGCAGTCAGAAAAAATGTTGAAGAGCAAAATGTGATCAATAACTGATGCCTTATGAGGTTTGTCTCTTCTGGTGAATAAAACTATTCCAGCTTCTGGATTTCTGAATAAATTATCAAAGAATAAACGGAACAATCCATGATACTGATGTTGAATTTTATTTGAACTCACTCAATAAAAAAAAAATAATGAAAGCCTTCCAAAAAATCTTTCATATAATTAGTAAGGCTGCACTAAATATCTTTTAAAATATGTTAACTTCTATACAGGTTTCTTGAATGAAATGTGTGCTTTCATTTTTTTAAAATTACATGTTTCCATCTTGACAGTACAGCTACCACCACATTAAATATGATGCCACTTGTCATATGATTAGTTAACTGTCCGTTATCTTTCCCACGACAGTTTGATTAATTTTATTGTGAAGGTAACCACAGACTAGATACATTTCTATTATCTGCAGGTATTCGTGAGGTTTCCTCCCATTTGTGGAGCCAAATATCGTCAACGCTCTGCAGCTCATGTCCGGAAGCTGATCAGGAGAGGCTGAAGATAATTCCAGCAGCTCCAAGGCGCTTGTGGTTTTGCCAGCATTTGTTAGTCAGATTACCCAAAAGTTATGAATGAATTACAGACACACTGTGCTTTTTTTTTATACCAGGAGAGGGCACAGTGCGCATGTGAGCTCCATTACAGATTTTGTTTTAGAAAAGGAAAATTCAATCAAAGCACAGGTGAAGCCTCATTTTATCTGCAGGCTCCATGTTGACTGGTCTGTTTTGTGATGCAGAAATGTTGCGCCAAACGTGACTCCTAAACAATGCAGGTTGACAGGTCCTTACATTGTGTAGGAACTACTTTTTCCTCCGCGCTGTCCAGCAGCCTGACAATACCTTTTCTGTAAAGTTGCGATGCAACGAGTGCCATTGAAATGTCTAAAAACCAATATCCTGACCAATTCCCTGCCCCTTTTATTGTCTTGTGTTTTAACACCCGTCACAGGTGGCTCATTATTCGCATTGCATAGGCGTTCAAAAACCTCACTTTTTTTTATAGCAGTTAATTACAGATTTTTATCAGCTGATTAATATGGATTTAAATGAGAAGAGTGATATTTCCATAATAAATAGTTTAAATCAATATTACCCAAGATGTGTTTAAAATTGTCGGCATTCTCAATCATTGTCTGCCTCGCCCCGATGCAGAGCGGTTTGAATGTTTCTCTGTTTTATTCACATTCAACCAGATGCAAGAAGCAAAAGAGGATACATGCCCCTGATGGAAGTTGTCATGACTGAAAAAGGAACATAGTTGAAACTGAAAGCAAAGAATGCGAGATGTAGAAAAGACACAGGCGGATCAGCATGAATTTAAATCTAGTATATAAATTTAAAAAAATCAAGAATGAAACACTGTAAGTGTAAAGAGGCTGCCAAGACACCAGTGGTGTGTTGGTGTTTCACTGAGGGCTGTCCCTCCCATCCGATCCAGTTGTTTTATTGAATGGGGCCCGTCATGCAAGCACCACCAAACTCAGTCCAACACTTTTGGAACTGTTCAGACCTTCACTCATCCACACCTCCTACACAACACATGTTTTTAGGGGAACCTGCAGCCAGAATATTTCAACCAGCATTTTAAAGACTCCAACAACTTTAAGAAGGATTTCCATGTTGTGTAACTCAAAGCCATACAAATGCTACATCAGCATAAAACAGCACACCACAAAATATAATTTCTCTTCTAACAATGAAGTCCAGCTTTTTTAGACGAGAAAAGTTGACATTCTATCATCAAGGGAGGAACCCAGTTCTAGATTACTAATTCCAGACTGCCACCTGTTGGACGAACGTGGAGCACACAAACTATATTAAAACCAAAACCAAATGTTTTCAACCTCCATTGTAGCACAAATGGGAAAACAGTAACATAAAGGGTTCTCGTTTGCACTTACGGGAAGATGGGTTCAGTTAAAAATTCCTCACTGTGACATCCCTTCAGGGAGTCCTGTCTCACATTATGACCAAATCTCACAGCATCCAGAATGCATTGCACACAGGGCCACAGCGCGAGGCTCACCCACAAACTACCAGATGGGAAGGGAGGACACACGTTTCCACAAATTGTTGCAGTCGGCCTTCTTAACGTTATCACTAACAGGATAATGACAAAGATGGATGCAGTTCATTGTGAGTGGATCCATAAAACACGACACACACCCACATGACAAATGCCTCTGCCTGCCAACGTGTCACAGTGCCGAGACAGATCTCCAGAGAGATGACACAGACAGCAGTATAACTGATCTCTCCCAGGGAAGTGATCAGAAGTCTTTTCTGATCCTGTTTGCATTTGCTTAGCTGTGTGGAAGTCAGCCAGCACCCACTTCTTCTCCACTCTCAGAAGCTCTAGATCAGGGGTGTCAAACTCATTTTCACCAAGGGCCACAGCAGCATAATGGCTGTCCTCAAAGGGCCAGATGTAACTTATTAATGTAACTAAATACAACTCAATGTAATGGAAAATAAATGTAAAATCTCCGTAATGTTAAATAACACTGAATTTATTTCTTATTCAAGTTACAAACATTACAGTTGCACAGAAAAAATATGATTGCTTGCTTCTCTGTTATAACATAAATCACTTTAATTTGTCAGGTTATTAAACCCACAGAACTCCATCAATCAAGGATCAAACTATCCAAGTGAATGAAGACAAATAACATCAAACACAAGTCAAGACATTAACTTTGTTTAAAATGGTTTTGTCAAAGTTAACATGGGTTTAATTACTGCCTTGTGGGAAATGTAGTTTTGGTCAAAACACACTTTTGACCTATTTATTTTTGGACACTCTGACCCTTTATGCTCTTGCGGGCCACATAAAATGATATAGCGGGCCACATCTGGCCCTTGGGCCTTGAGTTTGACACATTTGCTCTAGTAGCTCCAGCATTAGCAGTCAGTATTTTCATATGTCATCTGTCTGTGTTGTCCCAGATGTTGTTTAGCTGCCTTCTACTAATCTCAGTCCCCTTCAGCACAGTGGTGAGAGTTTGCACAGCGCTCTATCTGTCCATTGTCTGAGTGAAAGCGTCCTCCCAGAGCCTGACTTAAGCTCCGCTTCTATCAGCCGCAATCAGATAAGAACACAGAGAAAAAGACAAGTCAGTCAGAGACTGACGACAGCTTAATGGAGCTGTTTCAGGTGTCACTTACGTTGACAGCCCATGGACACAAAGGAGGCGTCTCGCTGTGGTGCACCGAGAGCTTGACAAGGAGCCGCCTTATGGACACTGGCCTGGACGGATTCACATCCTACCCGTACAGCAAAACCACTAATCATATTATACGTAACACCCTCAATTTCAAGTTTCGTCCTTATCACTCGATCTGACACTGTTTTCACCTCCAAGATACTCTTGATTAACTTTTCTTTTAAAATGACCCCCATTTCCATTTCTCCTGCCATCTACACTGTAAATTAATTTGAATCCTGCTCCTCGGCTTCTAGACTTACTGTCTTTCCACCTGCTCTCCTGCACATACAGTAAATCTGTCTTCCTCCTGATCATCATGTCAGCCAACTCCCTAGCTTTTCCTTATCACATTCCCCACATTCAAAACCACCATATTCAGATCCTGGGTCTTTCCTTTGCTCTTCTGTTTCTGTCTGAGAATCTGCTGACCAGTAGCTGAATTTCCATCGACGTCTCGTAGGTTAACCCCAAGTCCAATCCACTATGAAATTATTTATATGAATGCTTATATTTGTTTGCATTCATCCCGACTTGGGACCGGCCTACTATGGAAACTGACCATGCACATTTACTAAAGCTGTTAACAATTATTCCTGTAATCACTTTGACATGCTGGAGACTTATGAAGGTCTGACTCTCCGTCAGTCTCCTCACTGAAGGCCTGTGGCTGAGTGAGTATCTCCAAGCCTCCATCCCATCACTTCGGCTGTAGCAGGCCATCAGGAGGAGGATTACTACCGAGATCAACTCTGATTCCTGATGTTGTAAAATATTTATTGCAGCTGTGTCAGATGACAAGTTTATAGCGCGTAAATGTTTATTCCCCCCTGCAGGAGCAGAGTCGTTCCGCCTGGCTGCAGGAGGAAGTAGTCCGGACGCTTTAGGAAGTGCACCAACATGTATCCGGACGTGTGGACCTTATGTTTCCGCCTCTCTGTTCCACAGCCGTTTCGCTCTCCTGCGTCAAGTCATCGCGGTGTGTCTGAACTCTGTTGACCTCGGGTTGTGTGAGCGAAGCGTCTTTACCGGAACGACTTCGGTTCGAGTCCCAGACAGGTAGGCTGAGCGCCACGCCTTTGTCCCAACAGCCGGGCTGTGCTAACGCAGCCTAGCTAGCGTTACACTGAGCCGATCGATAATGACTCTTTCAACATGAGGACGCAGCGGATGATGGAGTACGGTTGTTTTTTGTAATAAACATCTTAACTATTATCACACTGCGTCTTAGGATAGGAGAACAAGAGTTGTGGAAACCATAATCGATAGCTAGTTAGCAGAGAAGCTAATAACAGCAAATCCGTCGGTACTGGTGACAGGACATTTGTTCACTGAAGCAGGGAAGGGATCGATAGTTTGATAATTGAAGAGTTTTGAAGAAGCTGTTTTGTAATAAAGTGAGTTGATGATGGAGGCAACAAAAACAACTCCAGACTATAACAGCATCCTTTCTGCTCACATCATGTTGACTGACTGTATTTCATCAGTATAAATAACTTATTCCTGAGCTCATTCCTGTCACATATCAGATAATAAAGGGAATTTAACGCTTTGAGTAAACAGTTTTGTGTCAATTCCAGCCATCATTTGTCCAGTGGTTTGACTGTCGCCATCTTGGACCGGCTTTGTTCGTTAATAAAGGTGAATTATGTCTGATCTAGTCTGAAGACCATCACGAATTTTTGCTGTGTTACTTTAGATTTTCATGGAACAGCTCACATGGTTCTAATGGCTTCATGTACTTTGATCTGATGTTGGGTTTTAACTGCTGAGACCTGTGTAAGTCCATACATTCACAGAGGCTATAATCAATATCTTGATATTGATGACAAATGACTGATCGAAAGATGTTTTCCACAGAACTGCTTTGTCTTTTTTGGGTGTACAGCAGGATCACAGCTCCATCGCAGTGTTTGATTACTCATTATAACATTTAGAAAAAGACATGTTATCTGGATTAACTCCACTAGTTAGTGCATCGCTCTCAATGGAACTGCTTGGAGGATGTATGAGCTGATGTCACCTCACCACTGGGACTCATTCCAACTCACTGGGTGTGACACAGTTTGCTGTGATGTCACAGTGTCCACAGATCCAGTTGCTGTTAGTGCTGTTACTTTCAGGGCCGTCACACTCAGTGTTTGTGAATGGGCTGTCTGCTGGTGGACTGTTTGGACGAAGCGTTACCGGCTCTCTGTGGTTATCTGGTTCCACCTCATGTTGATGCAGAAACAGAGCAATCGAGGACCAGTTTCCGCACTATAAGGCGCACTGGATTAAAAGGCGTACCTTCATTGAATGGCTTATTTTAAAACCTTTCCCATATAAATTGCACTGGATTATGAGGCGCACTGTACGTTTCCGAGAAATTTAAAGGCTTTTAGGTGCGCCTTATAGTGCAGAAAATACTGTAATGATGGTTGATGGTTGTAATGATGTGAGCAGCTGGTGGTGATTTCCCAGGTATTTAAAATGATGGGAGCTGTCAAGGATGTCAACAAAGAGAGTTGATGAAGGACAGTCCTACAGGCTTCACCTGTGTGTCGGTGATCGACACAGATATCTGCCATGACTGGATGATTAAGAATCTTTACAGACAGCTCAGAGAATCATTGTGCAGTTTTGTCATCCTGCTCAGCTTCATTGTTTTGATTCATACAAATTTAAATTCCATTCCTTTCTCAGAGGTTGAAATGAAAGAGCTGCATGTATTACTGTAAGCACGTACTGCCAACCTAGTTCCAGAATCTACAAGTGTTAGAAATTACTTCGATGGGTTGTGAAATAAAAGTTATCCAATAGCCAATACATATAGCTTAATACTAATGTGAATTTCCCCATAACCTGATTTATGAGGGTATTAAAATGATTATTAATTATTGTGTATGATGCTTGTGTATCAAAGATATTGCAGTTTTTATGATGTACCATAATATTAAGATACAATTATTACTAGTTTAAGTAATGGGACAGTGGCTCAACATCCGAGTCGCTGATTATATAGTTTTTAATATAAAATCAGTGTATTGGTTTTAATCAGGAGCTAACTGGCTATAGGTCAACTTTTTCAACCAGCTGGACATTTGGATAAGAAACCACAGAATTCATCTATATAATGAGCTTGCTTGATAATTGTTATGCTGTAGTGCATTTTTCTGTGTAATCCCCACTAATACCTGTAGTCTTTATGTTACCATATTTTCCACACTATAAGGTGCACCTAAAAGCCTTTAACTTTCTCAAAAACCGACAGTGCGCCTTATAATCAGGTGCGCCTTATATATAGAAAAAGCTTTTGAAATTGGCCATTCATTGAAGGTATGCCTTGTAATCCAGTGCTCCTTATAGAGCGGGAAATAATGTAGTTAAATATTGTGTTTGCCTGTTTTTTGCAGCTCCACCATGTCTGAACTTTTTATGGAATGTGTTGAGGAGGAGCTGGAGCCATGGCAGAAACAAGTTCCCCAAATTACCTTGATAGATGATGATGATGATGATGATGATGATGATGAACCCATCTTCGTTGGAGTACTCTGTATGTGACAGTTCTACATAAATAGAAGTTAATTGTTTAAACACGCTTCTGTGATGGTTAAAAGAACAAATCTTTTTGTTAATTATTATAATGTGTGCGCTTCAGAATCAACGGCTGTTTCATTACTTTTAAACAGCTAATTAATGCTAATATAATATACTGTACCAACACACACACACACACACACACAGGGGTTATAGAGGGTGAAATTTGTCCCAAAATAAAGACAGGAAAAAAAGAAAAAGAAACTGTTTTTTCATATGTATTTTAAATTATTGAGGAAAGGAAGAGATGTAACCCCCCCCAACAAATTGTATCTTGTGTATGTCTGTGTGTGTCTGTGTATGTTTGCGTGTGTATTTCCAAAATTTGCTGTGTATTATTTGTTAAACATATGATGTTTTTTTGTTTGCAGAGAATCTCCTAATGCTTGATCTTTAATTGTAACATGTTTGATTACAATCCTTTGCTAATTTTGGTCCTTTTGTTACTTTCCAACAGCTAATAACCAAAACAATGGTAAAAATATTAAGCGTAAACCCCCCCCTGATCAGAAGAAGTGTCCTGAGAAACAAGACAAGAAGCTCCCGAGTCTTCAGCCGGCCATCACCCCCTCACAGATAATGCTGCCTTTGGGCATTGCTGGAAACACAGTGAATAGTTCAGCCCCCAATCTGACAACGGTCGCCCCTCAGCCGGTCATCGTCAATAACCAGGTATTACCGATACGGATATCATTTGTTCAAATGATGTGCACAACAGACACATGTTTAGTGAGTGTGTTCCTGTTTTCCAGGGCTTTATTGTCACCTCTCCCCGATTAGCAAACAACGATTTTATTGCCTCTCTTGGGTCGCAGTACCCCCCCGGGACTACATTCGCTATTGTTCAAGGTAAACCTGCATTTATTAGACTTCTTAGGAGTAAATTTTCTTCTCTCTCTCTCAGTGATTTTCTATAATGACCAAGATTTCCTCATTGTTTTAATCTTGAGCATAAAGTTGGTTGTTCTGTCTTCCAGCAGGTCAGCAGCAGCTTTTCCAGCACGTCAGTCCAGCCACAGTGATAGCTGGAGCCGTCCACAGGCCTCAGGTGCAGCAGATCAGCAACAACATCGTGACTTTGTCCAACGTGCAGACCCCCGCTCTCTACTCACCGCTGTCCAGCCAGACGCAAGTCAACAACTCCAAATCACAAGCGTTTCCCACCATTTCTCTACCCGTAAACCCTGTAAACAACATCAGAGGTATTTCTTTTTAAATAATGTTTTATTATTACTATCCTTGCAGAACAATGAGCTGACAGTGAGTGGACGTAAATGGTTTTTATTCATACAGACCCAGTCGTAGTCAAACGCACCCTCCCACCACAGCAAACGGAAGATGCAGCAAAAAAAGCCAAGCTTGATTTAGGTAAGTTTCTGTTGCCATAGAAATAATACTGGCATTATACTACACCCAGTCCTCATTCCTCCGCTGTTTTAATAGCAGATGTAACACTTTTTCTGTAGGTCCGACCAAAATAAATGTCCCAGTGGAAAATGGAATCGTTAAGAAAACATGCCCAAAGTGTCCAGCAGAATTCTTTTCACAGGAGACTCTGAGAGTTCACATGACGGTGAGTAAAAACTTGTGAAGTCCGTCGATAGAACTTTGAATTAAAACATTAAGTATCTGTCAAAATCTATGTTTAATTAAAAGTGTTATTTTCTGTTCAAGGAATGAGATAAATTGTATTCCTCACGTGAAAAAAAATTGGAATCTTTCCACAATTTTTTTTAGTTATACGTCTTGACTTTTGTGGGTTTTTTGAACCAAAGGAAAACATGTAGACTTTAATAATCCTCCCGTCAAAAAAGAAGGAATTTCTTCTGATTGTTCGTCACAGATTGTAACTCTTTTTTTCTTTTCTTTTTTTTTGAAAACATTTTCTACAAAATACCAAGTTGTGGCTTTTATTATCTCGAACTTTATTTCATGTCCATAGCTGATCTTATACTATTCTGTTTTAGTCAAGACAACTTTTAGACACAAGAACCAAGTAAGTGGTGCTATTTAAAATTTAATTCATTGTATATTTTCATTTACATGGTTATATATTGAATTTCTGATTTTTGTCTTTCAGATTTTCAGGGTTTTCAGGTTAAAACATTTCATTTGAAACATTAAACTTATCTTTAGACTGTAAATAAATCTTCCGTGCAATGAAGGAGCACTTGTTCATTCAAATTATTCTAGTAATTTACTCATTTTAAAGTTTAGAATTGAGATTTTTCTCAGATATGCAAGCAGAAGAATCACATCAGAAACACCTTACATAAATTCTTCCTAACTGTTTCTTGTCAATGAAAGACATCCTGCTTGTTTAAATGAATTAAAATGTTTCTGATTGGCTTAATAAATGAGCAATCAACTTGAAAGTTACATATTCATCTAGAACATATTTTATTCCAGAAGTGCTGTGCAAAGGTGGAAAGCAGAGCTCCTTCAGCTCAGAACACGAGCCCAAACAAACGCATTATGCTGGTGTCAGAGTTTTACTACGGTCGCTTCGACGGAGACGGAATGAAGCCGGTTCAGAAGAACACCAGTACGTTCAAGTGCCAGAGCTGCTTAAAGGTCCTCAAGAATAACGTCAGGTATGATGAACACTTGTTTTTGCCCTCAGTAAAATAACAATCTGATAATGTTAATGTTAATTTCTTATATTGTATTCCTTCCTTCGGGGAGTCAGAGTTATGAGGATTAGTGATGGAAATTGTCTTAGGAAATGGGACATCACTCATCACATCAGTGATATTCTACTCCATTACAGTCGAGATAATTGTCAGACATTCATACTTTGATAAACAAACACAACAGTCAGATCTCTCCCTCCCAAGTCAGGTTGATTTTCTGCTGGATAAGTTCTACCTGATTTGCTCAGGAATTTCTTGCAAACGTTAAAAAAAAAAAAAGTCTTACAATTGTATATGAGCATGTTGCTGCTTCATTATCAACTTGTGTCAAAACTGAGATGATAAAGTTTAAATGAAAATAATAAAGGAGACATGTTTATTGTCCAAAACTGTATGAGAATAACGTAGGTTAAGGAAAACCCCCGCAATTTTCAAATACAATAATCCGTCACTTATTCGCGCTTCAAGAGGCACGGCTTCACTACATCACAGATTTTTAGTAGGTAGTCACGTGATACTGTACGCGCATGGTATTGGTTGACAGCATCCGTGTGCGGGCTGCGTTCCATCTCACGATTCCTCCTGTGGCTTTTCTTTAATATAAAAGCGTTTAAAACAGTCTATCAGAGTGTGGGAAAAGGTAATACAGATCAGGTATGTTTTCTACCTTTATCTTCTGCCCCTCCGTTTGTTGTTCAGTTTGCATCTGAACGCATTTAATTTGGGGGGAGAAGTGGGATTGGTTCGTTGTCACGCCACGCGTATTTCTGTTGAGATCTCACTCTTCCAGACTTCGGCTCTCTTTGTTCTTACCCCTGTGTGTCTGTGATGCTCTCGGTCTCACAGTGAATGTGAAAATAAGATATGTAAAATAAAATAAAATAAGTCATAAATTCTTGATGGATTTATAGAAATCACAGACGTCTTCCTCAGGCCCTCACCGCTGTTTTCCTCTCAGATGTACGACAGAATTCGACCGTTTCTCCTCATGGGTCTAAAGATGAAAAATGACTGCTAGTTTAGGTGGCGTAAGAAATGCTCTTTTGATTAAATAACTTTTCCTTCAGAACACTAAAAAAAAAGCCTCTGTAAGCTGCTTTTAAAAGGGAAACACATTTGTACTCAAACCGTGCTCTCGCAGTCAAGGTCATAGGTCATCCACATGAAAGTTTCTATTTGGGGAGCTGAGGCAGCAGAACCGGCAGGCTGAAAAATGGGCTGTGCCTCGTCGGAGCAGCGACGGCGGGGAGCTGTGGAGACGCTACACAGAGCACCGCTGCACTACATCATTAGGCCCAGCAAACGGCTCCGTGTAATTGCTGATATTATAATGGCCATTATACATGCTTAAAACATGAGGCACAAGAAGAGCACTTCATTTATCTTTGGGCCCTTTGGGACCTGAAAGTATGCAGTCCATTGGGAGATTTTTAACCCCATGTCTGACTTTTTTTTGGGGGGGGGGGGGGTCATTTTGTAGAGATAATAGCCCAGATTTCTTATTTTCTACACATTTTGAAATAAATGATGACAATTAAAAATATTTTACATTTTTACAATGGGAAAGAGCAGCAACAATCAATGAAAAAAAAAAAAAAAAGTGGCAAAAATCTCTTTACAACTTCCAAGAGCTCAGAACAACCATGTGTATGTATAAATACACACACACGTAAACACACTGAAGATCAACTACTACAGTGATGAAAGCAAGATGAATTTATTTGGCTCAGATGGGAAACATGTTTTTTTAACAATTGGGGAAAGACGGAACCCAAAGTGTGTGAAGAAGTCAGTGAAAGGAGGGAGTATCATGGTTTGGGAATGTTTCTTGCAGCAGGAGTTGGACCTTTGATACATATACAAATACTGTATATTTGTTGTTCCACATTCCACGTGTTCTTGAATAGCTTTACAGACAGCCTGGTAAGAAGTGGCTTCAATCTTGTGTCTCAGATCGGTCATGGGGGCCTTCTTCCCTGTGTTGCAGGTTCATGAACCACATGAAGCACCACCTGGAGTTGGAAAAGCAGAGCAGCGAAAGCTGGGAAAGTCACACCACGTGCCAGCATTGCTACCGTCAGTACATGACTCCGTTCCAGCTCCAGTGCCACATCGAGAGCGCTCACAGCCCCATCGAATCCTCAAGTATGGCAAAAATGGGCTAAATACAGCAGGATTGTTTGGTCAGCAGTTTGAAAATGACTTCTTTTTTTTTAGCTAATTGTAAGATATGCGAGCTGGCGTTTGAGTCAGAGCAAGTTCTGTTGGAGCACATGAAGGACAACCACAAGCCTGGGGAGATGCCATACGTCTGCCAGGTCGTTTTATTTTCTTCTTTTTTTTTGCGGGGGGGGGGGGGGGTTATGTGTCAGGGAAAACGTGAAACATTACTGACTGTTTTACTGATCCCACAGGTCTGCAACTACAGGTCGTCCTTCTTCTCCGATGTAGAGACGCATTTCCGAAGCGTCCATGAAAATACTAAAGACCTGCTCTGTCCCTTCTGCCTCCGCGTTCTTAAAAGCAGTCATATGTACATGCAGCACTACATGAAGCATCAGGTATCTGCTCCGTCACTAAGCAGTTTGCTGCTACTGTGAATTATCATGTTTAGTTTCGACAATTGGCTTTGGTTGCCAGGTTGGATTTTGTTTGTTTGACCTCTGCTGCAGTTAAAGGATGATTGTCTGACTTTGTTACTGAGCACCAAACAAACAAAGAGACGCGCCTCAGAGAAAACTCAAAACAGGATTTGCTTCATGGTTGAACAGGGTGGCTTTAGAAAACATGCTTCCAATATTGAAACTGATTGATTCTCATAGATTAAATAGAGGTCAGAATTACAAGATAACCATCAGAAATGTATTTACATTTAAAATGTATTTGATGACACCTGGATTCTTTGAGACACAGAATCCATTCATGGAAAATGTAAATCTGAAATGTGAACCTTTAAAACAAGAAAAAAAACTCTGAGATTTCTGTTTGTTGGCTTCATCATTGAGTTTATTTACTTTTTTTGAAGAACCACTGGAACACTCTTTGCTCTGGGACAAGATGTATTATTGTTTATCATTACTGCGTCACCAAACATGTTGTCTGCTAATGAAATGGGAATCATGTTCAGGTTTCCAGTGCACACATTTGCTTTAACTGTTGAGGTAATGATCGCCGTTTCTGGTTTTTCATCTGATATACAGCATCGGATCATTGATGCCTGCCATACCATCATCACCTTGATTAATGTAAATTCATGATTCATCAAGTAATGTCACTTTCATCCAACCATTTGTTCCTTTATAGCCAAGCTAAAAAAAAGTGCATCCTCTAAATGATCCTCTAAATGTTGTGATGTCATTTTTACGAAGATTTATGTATCACCCATCTTACAATAACACGAAAGGCTAACTGAACTATCAAAATTAATTTTAAATTCTAATAATGGCAAAGAAAATAACTTCTTTTAGTGATGCCAAATGAAACATTTCCATAATCAGCCTCTAGTTTCACCATTTATTAGTTTTATTTTTATAATGTGGTTTACCTTTTGCAGAAAAAGGGGATCCAGCGCTGTGGAAAATGTAGGCTGAACTTCCTCACCTACAAGGAGAAAGTGGAACACAAGGCCAACGTTCATAAGACGTTTAAAAAGCCTAAAGCTTTGGAGGGCCTTCCTCCAGGAACAAAGGTCTGTTATCAGTTTATTTTAAACTGATGTGATTTATTTGTTCTTAAATTAGCTCAGCATTAATATACACACGTGTATTTCTCCTCCCAGGTGACCATCCGAGCCTCCCTCACAGGAAAGACTCCCCCAATGCCAATCTTCTCTGATCACTCTGGCATTGTTGTCGGTCCAAGGTATCATCAGCAAATAAAACTTCCAGACAACATGTCCAAGTCGAAATCGAACGGAGCCGGGAAAGCCAACGCAACACAGAACAAGAAACAAGACGGACGCACAAGCAAACACAACCTGGCTCTCAGGAATCTCAGGTTGTTGGCAGAGCTTCTTCACCCAGAAATCAGACTAAAGCAGGAACTGGTTACATTTTTATAAGACTGCATGATCATCGGTGTAACAACGACAAATAAAGGAAGGGTTAAAAGTGTGATTACAAGGGTTTTTTTTTTCTTTCATATTTAGCTTTTATGGGAACATGTTTCACAAAATGTTTATTCCTGGGATCATTTAGGATTCTCCATCCCTCTTTGATTACTAGTATCTATTATTATATAAACGGCCTTCCTGGCACAACCCTTTCCATTTATCTTGAGTCCTCTGGCCGCTGCGTCCCCTCTGGCTGGGCCCCATGACAGGATTACACAACTTTACTAAATCCATTTTCAGTTAAATTTGCAGACATAAGACTAAAAATAAAATGGTGTGTAGCACTGAGTGGAATTTCTTAAAAATCAATAAGTGTAATATTTGACTAATTGGGCTCACTAATCAAAAACCATCCATGCTTCTGTCACAAGGTGTTGACTTTCAAAGATGTTCAGAAGAACAGCGGAAAAAAGTAGGAAGCTGCAGTTATCTCTGCAGATCATTATCAAAGCTGATTGGTTTAGGTTTATATATATATGCTAGTAAAATAATACCCTGACGACTTAAAAAACTAATAATTTGATTTAATCTTGAATTCTTAAGATATGACTTGACACAAATAGAAAATTTTGCTTTTGTGTTTAAAAGTCGATAAAACCGAATTGAACTTTGTGTTTTCTCCTTTTAGTGTTGATGGGCGGTGTTACATTTGCATCGAGTGCAACTCCAAAGTTGATCACTTCTTCACTCATTTCCCAATGGTTGCAAGTTGCGGCGCGTGCAAATATCGGACAAGTTGCAAAGTCTCCATTGGGAATCATATGATACGGTAGGTAAGGAAATGATTCCATGCTTCATGTTCTTCAGACCCAACATACTGATTTGGGACATATCTGTCTTTTAGATTTCATAGTACCAGAGCTAATGCCAGATTTCAGAAACTGGACCACAGGAAAAATCCGTCTCCGTTAAAGTAAGCGTGCGTCATAGTTAATGCTTTGTGTTTGAAATTGAATCTGAGAAAAGATGTTTGTGCCTTCAGACTAACCCTGGTGTGTCTCAACTGTGACCTCCTGCTGGATGCGTCAGGTGGTGACTTGATGACCAAGCATTTAAACGATAGACCAAATCACGTATGCAGAGTCATTCAGGAAAAAGGTACGTCCCCTTCCTGCTCGTTCCACCCAAAACCAGGCTTTTAACTTGTCACATCATTCTTGAAAAAAGGTTGTCTCTTGTTTTTAACCCAGCAGATATGAAAGCCAAACATCGAGTGTGAGTAGAAACTACTACCCACATTACATTTTGTCATGTTTAATCTGTAAAAAAAAACCTAAATAAACATAATCCAAGTTAAATGGATTTTTTTTCAGCTGTGGTCTTGGCTCTGTGATGTTTAGATAGATAGATATACTTTATTTATCCCAAACTGGGAAATTTACCCCGTCTTTTTATTATCTTGGCAGACCATTTATCACTTATATTTGTAGTCAGACAGCAGCGATCTTGATCAACAGCTCACGTTGGCTTTCATTCAAAAGTGTATATTGTGTCTGTAATCGTGCATTTAGTGCATTTTGTGAAATGATGCTTTTATAACGATGTCCTTTTTGTTTGCACAGGCATCCCACGGGGCAACCAGCAAAAGTCTCATACCTTTTGAAGTCGACAGCTGCTCAAAGACACAAGCAAATGGACTTGAAAGTAGCTGAAAGTGTAGCATCTCGAAGTGTTCCTCTAGCAGTCAACACATCAGCAGCGGAGCAGACGTCACCGGCGGCTGATCAACAAAAGAGTTCCACAGCACTTTGTGTTTCCAGCTCGTCTGAAGGACAGTTCAAGCAGTCGTTGCTGTCGGCTTCACCGTCTCCCCGTGCGTCAGATGTGGTTTTAGATCTTAGTGCTGAATCGGTCAGTGCCTCAAAGAGCCTTGAGCTCAAAGAGCAGCTCCCCGTCTCGGGGTCGGTGCCTGAGACAAGGAAACAGTAGTTTAAATAAGAGGAAAGCTGTTCGTCGTCTAAACAGCACACACAACTTTGGAATGCTTTACAGTTATGACTAAGAAAGTAATGGAGTCACATTGTGTAATAGATCTCGAACATTTGAATACATTGCTTTGCTACTAGTTTTACTGTTAACTCCCCTTGGGCCCAGTATTTAAATTCGGTGAATCTGATTTAGGTTTGCCTTTTTTCTTTTTTTTAATCTGTATTTTTTTTGTTCCACTTTAAAAGTTCTCATTCAGGTTTTGTCCAGTTTAGTTCTGTTGTAGGTCATTCTGATTTTGACCCCATGAGATCAGGGTTCCAGGTTCTAGAGGCATAGCCTTCAGACACTCTTCCATCTGTTAGAGAAACACATTTCTCACCTACGGACGGTGAAAAATGTAAATCAGTTTACATTTTATTCACATTTACTCTTCTGCTTTGGTGTAGGATTTCTTCACAGTACGTGTACACATATATACATACACACTTATGTATGTGTGTGTACATACGTACGCAAAATATTTTCTTCTGGGTTATCCAAACAAGACAGGTTCAGAAGGAGAAAGCAGGAATGGGTGGTGTGTCTGTAGCAAACCAAAAACAGGACATTTACATTTACAGTCATATAGAGGAATATACATGAAGGTGGTCTTTACCCTTCATGTCATTTTGGAATCTGTGCTGGACCCTCTCTAGTAGAAGTTTTTTTTTTTTAACATAAAAAAATACTAAATGTATATCACTATTGAAATACCCAAAACATGATTAAATCTGGATTCTAGGTGGAACTTGATATACAAAATCTATACCTCATTTTTTAGGCTTACACGTCCTGTTTAGGGGATTTTAAGAATTAAAAACTGTCCAATAATTTTGATCTCAAAAAACAATTTTAATGTACCGGGCCCTTGAGATTTTTAGTCCACCAAAAAACACTATACATTTACAGGTAAAGAATAGGAACATTCATGATTTAACCATCAGAGCTGAGTGTGTAGTACCTGATTCCAGGACTAAACGTTTATGGATCGTTCAGGTTCAAAAACTGGTTGATAACAGAGGAATATTTATCACACTGTTTCTCTCTGCTGTCAGTGAACAAGTTTTCTCATTCTTTGGTGTGTGTTTTTTCCATCTCAATTCATTGAATGTGAAGTTGCTATACCAAAATAAATTGTCACTAGGATGTGACAGAAATAAGTAATGTGGAACAGATTATTGATGCCACTTTGTTTTAACTTCCCAGAGTAACATGTATCCCAGCACTTAAACCCTGTGAACCATTAAGAAATGCAGTACAAACGTCAGACTCTGATCATGAACAAATGGGATGTTAGCTCTGAACTGAAGCAGTGGCTATTTAAAGTGAACTAAATGTGTATACCACTGTTCTTAAACTGATTTTATTTGATTTTTACTGCTGTTGCCACTGGCAGAGGTACTCAACAGTCTGGCTTCATAAATCTATCAACCAGCTGTTTTGTCTCAGTTGCTGGTCGATCGGTTGATCTATACTTTGCTTTTTAGTCTTTTTGAAAAAGTTTTTCGTTGAATCGTGGCTTTGAATAAGGGATTTTATATGTATATACAATATCTGTAGCCTGTAAGTGCTTCTACATCGATGATGACACTGTAAATGTAACCAACATTCCCCTAAAACTAGTGTGCTCCCTGTAGGACACATTCTTCATGTATAATCTGTTGGGTTTGGATCATGTGTTATCTTGTTGTTTGGTTTGTAAATAAATCTTTATTACAAGAGGCTTGAGTTTCTGGGTGATTTTTTGAACATTACGTTCTGAAAGTGTATTAGTACTTACTGTTTTTTTTTTGTTTTTTATGAGGCCACTGTTTTTCCTGTAGGTCAAGTTTCACACGACTAGAATACTGTATAACCTACCAAGTTACAGTTAATACATTCATTACATAATCTTCAGTCATCAATACTGTTAAGATCGATTATTACATTGGTGTGCAGTGATGTCCACACATGAATTCAAATTTTTTATTTAATTTTTTTTAAAATATGTTATTACAACAGACTTCACCACCTTCTGAAAAAAACAGGCTGACAGGTAAAAGCTCTTTGGCTTGTGTAGTTCCTGTCTCCAGAATCAACAAAACACCTCTCATCACAATATTTTTTCAACCTATTCATACATTAAATACATTTAATTTTACATGAATTTTTATGAGATTTATAGTAATTTTCGATACGTGTGGCTGAATTGAGTAAAAAGAATAAAATAATCCAATCATCTCATTACTTTGTGGAAGTACTCTGTATCATGGATGGATCCCAGTGGCCCTTCTGCATTGATCATTGTGTTCATGGTTATGAGGAGGGATTGTAAAACACATGAGGGAATCAACTCTAAAGTTTCAAAATAATTTGTTTCAAAGTTGGTTTTATGGCAACGACTTACATTCAGCTTTTGTGTGAGGACAATTTTAGGCAAATTTGGTTCTTATGCTTCACAGCAACAAAATGCCTATCGTAAAACATTCAATTTCAGGGGCTTGTTAGTGGAGGATGTGGTGTCACCAGTTCACACACTCTCTCTCTTGTTGCTTTGACCTGCAAATGTAGAAACCTCACATAGATCTCAATATCTCGAGATAATTTATGTTGACAAATTAAAGCATTATTTTGCAACACTAAGTGATAATTTAGAGAGAAACCACTATGTCAATATTTTTAGACAATAAAATTACTGCTTGAAGATATTGTTTTATTATTTTAATTTTATTTTAGTATTTGCGATACAATATTGTGAAGTATTTAAGTCATTATCTTGAGATACTGGGTAGTAATTTTGAGATAACTGCACGGCCTTTTCTCACCACCAGTTTCCACGTGTGTTTTTGAACCAGGTCAGCTTCGTATTTAATAGCCTGTCACTCTTGAACTCAGCGGTAGGTGGCGCTGACGTTCCTACTGGATGAAACCGACCATCCAATTAGAACTAGAAGAAGCGGCTCACGGGGAGGTGGGCGGTGTTGATGACGTAAAGGAAGAGGGAAATCCAAAACACCCGAGTCAGAAAGTGAATTCAATCAAGCTGTTTTTAGTGAATTGTACGGCAGTTGTTGAAACAGAACAAAAGTAGGTTATATATTATTATCGAACCTATAACATCATGATTTATTCTCGGTGTAATTACTGGACGCAGATACTGACGTGTGGATCATCAGTTAGCATCGCAAACATTAGCTTAAACTAAGATGGTTTTAAGATGGACAGTCGGCGTGAAGTAAAGCGTTACTTTTGTTCGTATGTTTTAAATATTTACACGAGTACATGTATGTTATCTGTTTATCAGGGATGCAGAGGGCTTCTCGCTTGAAACGCGAACTTCAGCTGCTCAGCAACGAGCCCCCACCGGGGATAACTTGCTGGCAGACCGAGGACCAGATGGACGACCTCCGAGCGCGTCTGTATCCTCATCCTCATCCTCATCCTCATCCTCCACTGCATTTATTAACAACACACTGCATTTATACATAGATACAACAACAACAACATACATATTTCCTTCCTCTGGTTTACAGAGATACTGGGTGGATCAGAGACTCCATATGAAGGGGGGGTCTTCTCTTTAGAGATCAAGATCCCAGAGAGGTAATGCCTTAAAGCTTTAACATTAACATTTCAATGTTGTACATACTTACTTGCCGTCTGTTGAGAATAATTTTTATTTTTCTCTCACAGGTACCCTTTTGAGCCTCCCAAAATACGATTCCTGACCCCCATCTACCACCCAAACATTGACAGCTCAGGGCGTATCTGCCACGATGCTCTTAAACTCCCACCAAAGGTTGTGAATGAATCATCATTAAACTAAAAAATTGTTTATATTCACTTCTGTCATCCAGTCTTGGTCTGATGTTGTTAAAAACATCAGACCAAAAACATGTTCCTCTTTGCTCTTTTGTTCTTCAGGGTGCCTGGAAGCCATCCTTAAACATTTCAACAGTCCTCACATCCATTCAGCTGCTCATGGCTGAACCTAATCCCGATGACCCACTCATGGCTGATATAGTAAGACACACACAGTTTGCTTTCACACATATCATACTCTCTATGTGAGAAGCAAAGCTTTCATTGTCTGTGTAGTTTCTCAGTTATCCAGGTTATGGTTATCCAAAGCTGTTTAAATCAATCCACTGGACTTTCAGTTTTCAGTACTATGTAGTGTCTTATTTCCCTTGATGATAACAATGGAAATAAGAAAGGGAAACTGCATTGTTGTCTGTGAATACATGGATGTAAATGTCATCTGCCATTATATTATCCTTGCACGTAGAAAAATAGTTGAACAATCTGTCCAGTAAGTACTTATAATCCATGTAATTTTTCTTTTGCAGAAATAATTTGTTGAGAAGAAACAATTATACTTAGCTAGTAGAAATTACTGGTAGAATACATTTGAAGGCTGATACTGTGATGATACCATACACACTTGTAAAGAAATGCTCAACATTTGTTTCATGCAGTCATCAGAATTCAAATACAACAAACAGTTATTTTTGGAGAAGGCCAGGAAGTGGACACAAGAACACGCCTTTCAAAAGAACACAGTAAGTCTGTCTGGGCTATGGCTGAACAGTTTTTAGCTGTTTCAATATGTTGCTCTTTTGTTATTGTTACCCCGTGTTATTCTCATTATGACATGCATTCCAAGCTATTGTATCAACTGTGTGTCGTGGTATATTTTATCTGCAATGTGGTGCTGTCCTGCCTTTGTTGAATGATGTCTCAACTTATTTATTCAACACAGTGTTGAAGATTGGTTGATTTACTTGTAAATCTGAACATTTTGAGGAAGTGGAAGAGTGTAGATTTCAACGCTGTTTCTAAAATAGCTGGTATCTTTAATCCAGGCAGTCAAGGATATGGACAACAAGGAAAATACTTTGGTTCCGAAAACTTCCCACAAAAGAGAGGCCACCAATGTGGAGGAGGGTGCAGAAGAGCCAGCAAAGAGGACATGCATGTAGTCTGTCTCACATGTTAGGTCCCTATAACCTGATAAATAACAGTGTTATTTTCATTTAGTGCTATTACCTTCTTCCATTTAGAATACACACATTCCTCTTAATTGAGAAAGATCTGTATGTTTGTCTTATTTTATGTATGTGTATTAATATTAAATTTTTATTTTAAACTTATTATTAAACATTGAATGTATGATACAGAATAATTAGATTATTTTTCTAAGGTGTAGAAATGTGTTCCCTTTTGGTATAGAGTATATACAGACCTATGGACTACATAAATATATAAACTATATAAACTGTGTCCATCATCAGTTAAGCAGGTAAAAAGTCTGGCGTTCAGTCCGGGAGTGGCATTTGTGTTTGGAAGCTGCTGCTTTGTCCACATGTGATCAGAGGAGCTGTCAGTGGAAGTGAAACAGAATATCCTTTGGCTGCAAAAAGGGAAAAGTTCATCAGAGACACAGTGGAAATGTTAGGAGCGGCCAAATCAAGTTAAGTACTTTCTGAGAAAAAATCTGCACTGATGATCTGAGGAACTCAAGAATGTCGTAACAAACATGGATGACCACAGGATCCTTTCCTAGGGGGGGAAATAAACTCCACAACATCCACCCAAGCGAAGAACACTCTGTGAATCAGTGTCTTAAGACAACAAACAGGGTTCATCACAGGATGCAAGACATTAAAACATTCTCTGACTGCAGGGAATATTTTAGCTGGATTTATTGTGTAATGTTTCCCGACTGGTGACAACATTTACAGCAATCTACACTAATTCTATTCATAGTATCTGTGAAGGGTTTTTTAAGTTTTGGTTCCTGAAGTGTCGAAATAGTCTATAGAGTTAAGGTACAAAGTCCATCTTAGACGGGCAGCAAAGCCAATGATAAAAAGATTCAACCAGCTCACCAGACCCTCTGTTCCTGAAGGTGTCACAGCTAATTCTGAAGGACACCACACTACTGACACGTTAAAAGAAAAAGCAATGCGGTTGTCATTCCAACAAGAAAATATTTATGATTAATATTTAAGATCTACATATATAAGTACTGTCTGTATGTGAGAAGACCTCAGATTCACATCATGGTGACGTCACGTCAGTGGGGATGTCCCCAGTCAGGCGAAAAAGATTCTCTGTCCAACCACTGGACTGTAATGTATCACCTGACCTGTTTGTACTCGCCCATTCCACTTGGAGCGGCTGTTCAGGTAATTTTATAAAGTTATGAAAACTGACAGCAATTCACAAGGAAACAGGTTTGCATTTGTTTTAAAAGAAAACAAGAAATATTTACCTGCCGTTCTAGACTTGTTGTTGCAATATGGTCGCGTCATTGATGCTACTTTCTATTAGCACGGCTATGGCAGTTACCATTATAGCGGTAAGCTAGCGGATCATTGTTTTGAAAATCTTTGTGGGGTCGGGTCACCTGAGGTTTGAGGGCATGTTTAAATTGTTTAATGAACATGTTTTTTGACTAAAACTGATTGATTTTTTTCTTAATCAACCTAGCTGTGTTCTATAGGACCAAAACCATCTTTTTTTTTTTAAACTTTATTTCTCATAATCAAAGTTGTCACCTATTCCGTAAAGCACATGGAGATAGTGGTCAGAGATCGCTCTGAAATTTACTGCTGCTGAAATCTACAGAATACCCACCATGCATAAAATGTATTTAAACTTTAAACTTGATATAAATAATTCAAAGTAGGAGTTAATAAAATACAATGCTCAAATATAAATAATATCCTGTCTGATATTGAACTACTCATTCAAATTGAAAATCTTTAATGATACGTTAATGATAGGTAGTGGAAACTAAAACCATCAACCGTGTTCCTGTAATTCACCTTCACCTGTGTGTGTCATCTGGATCAAGTTCAAGTAGTCGTCATTGTTGCATGAGCTGCAAAATTTACCATCAGATTTTGTAGTTATAAATTTTTGTATTTGCTACTGTCTGTATTAAAATATTTACACCATTCCTGTCATATTTTTTCAGCGATGTTAATTGCAAAATTTAAGAAACAGTTGGCCCGCCCGACACGATCACTGGCAGGTTGGCTGACCAGTAAATTATTCAAAGTACACAACCGGATGCTGGAAGAAAATGCTGTGCAGCTGAGTGGGATCCAAGCTGAAGATACGGTGCTAGAGCTGGGTCATGGCCCAGGGCTGGGTCTGCAGTCTGCAGCCGAGCTGCTCACGCAGCCCAAAGGCCACCTTATAGGGGTGGATTACTCCGAGTACATGCACCAGGTGAATTATGATCAAATAAAGTATTTTATATTCGTATTTGCGTATAATGTAGCCACAAGAGGACCAAGCCAGCATCTTATTGTAGATAGATAGATAGATAGATATATACTTTATTAATCCCGGAGGTTGCTGAGGTTCTCTCTGGGAGTGACCAGGATGAATAGGATCAGGAATGAGTACATCAGAGGGACAGCACATGTTACAGGTTTTGGAGATAAAGTCAGAGAGGCCAGACTGAGATGGTTTGGACATGTCTAGAGGAGAGATGGTGAATATATTGGTAGAAGGATGCTGAGTTTTGAACTGCCAGGCAGGAGGCCTAGAGGAAGACAAAAGAGGAGGTTTATGGATGTAGTGAAAGAGGACATGAAGGTAGTTGGTGTGAGAGAAGAGGATGTAGAAGACAGGGTTAGATGGAGGCAACTGATTCACTGTGGCGACCCCTGAAGGGAAAAGCCGAAAAGAGAAGAAGAAGATATTCGTATTTGTGTATAATATGTATGTTTTTTAATTGATTGTTACGCATTTTCACAACCGAGACACAAATTCTAAAGTCTTATAAGAACTACAGGGAAACAGACAACGCTTGAGCAAATTAGTCCCACCAACATGGAACAATTTTGTTAGTTAAATATTCATAATTTTTAAAATAAAATGTTTCTACTCTCTACTTACAGATGGCAAGTAAGCAGCTGAAGGAACTTGTAGCCAGTGGGAAAGTGACCCTTCACCTGTGTGATGTGGCAGCAATGCCTCTGGCAGACAGTTGTGTGGATAAAGTGTTCCACTGTAACTGCTACTACTTCTGGCCTGACATGAGGGGAGCAGCCACAGAGATCCATCGGGTCATGAAGCCAGGTAGGCCCTGACATTCTTACATTAAGATAATCTTAACGTGTCTCACTTGTTAATGCTGCACTCTGTCTCTTTTGGGTTGGCGTCTCAAACATCAAGGATCAACTATGGTGGCCACATTGGTTTTGAACAGGGTTGAGATAATTGCATCACAGGGAGGATTTCCAGGAGAGAACTGGCGTCCAGAAAATTACATGGCAGCTCTGAGCAATTCTGGCTTCGTTGACGTCAGAATGGAAGAGAAGAAGCAGGGGAACATCAGTTTTCAAGCAATATATGCCACTGCCTCAAAATGAGATCAAAATCCAACTGAACTCCAGAGATTGTGTTTTCCAGTTTTACGTGCTTGAACAAGCAAATAGATAAATCTTAAAGTGAAATCTTCTAGACTGCTATTTGTATTTGCATTGACTATAAAGTTATAACTTAATTACAGTGAATAGGGTGTTCAAAAAGACAAGACAGAGAAATACAAAAGATGTTATGACATCAAAATCTCTTTCATTTTAAGAGACAATAAATGTTGAAGCAAGAGAAAGGTAAACTAATGTGTTATCACATTTTGGAGAGATTCTTACAATGGTGTAGCTGCTGGTTAATGATATGATATTAATGTGGTTCCATGTGTTGGGGTTGAGCAGACCAAAATTCTCCAGTCCTCAGATTCCTGGACACCCTGTTTGTTCCAGAAATGGCACAAGACAAAAATTTTGGATTTCAGCAATCAATAAGTCTGCAAAGGGTTCATTCTTTCGCATCAAATCTCACCAAGAGGAGGTCAAAGAACAAAGAGTTTAACTATTCTAAGAAGTTAAAGTCTTTCTCAGAGATGCTCTTCACCTAAATGAAGAATGACCCTGGTATGTTTTGACCATCTGTTGGATGGTTTTTGTTATCTAATCTGATTTTCCAGACTTAAATTTTGTCACCCAGAAACAGGACATTCAATATTAAACACATATAATAAAATGCACAGAGATCTGATTCCATCACAGAGACCCGTTTCATCTGCTGTCGCAGGTTGTGGGGTGTTGGAGCCTATCCCAGCCGATTATGGGTGTGAAGCAGGGGATACTCCGTGCATGATGCCAGTGCACAGCATAGTTATAATGTAAATGAAATGATTACATGATTGAGTAAATATCGCAGCACAAGAAAAGTGATGTAGCAGGCAAACTGTCAAAGAGATCAATCAGTTGTAAACACCTAGATCTGACTATAGTGTGAATATTTTGCCTTGTCAGAATGAATTTAGTTACTGTGTGTGTGTGTGTGTGTGTGTGTGTGTTATTAGCTCAGCAGTTCTGTACTGTAGTTAGTATTCATCTGGTATTGATTGGACTCGCTTTCAGTCCAGCTGACTTGTTGGATTTTCCCCGGACGTGACGTAATCACTAATGTTTCATTTCATTGGCTGAGCGCCCGGAACCGCTGCGTTCCCACGACAACGAAACGCCAACATGAAAGGAAAGCCAGCAACAGTTTAGGGTAAACACGGCCGACTGGTAGTTCATAGCGACTTGACAACTAAACAACTTTATAATTAGTTAGTCTAAAGTTATATAAGTTATAATAATTTCCTACTGAAGAAAAGGAGCAGTTTACTAAGTCGCGACTCAACGAGAAGTTCAGACAGATGGTAAAATCTCAAACTCCGACTGAGCGCTAGCTTAACTGCTACAACCACACCGCTGCTAATACTTAACTTCAGTGTTCACCGGTAGATCGATTATTTTTTTCGATCAGAGTCGTTACTGGATGTACCATCAGCAGCAGAGGGCGATGCTTCAGCGGCAGCAGCAGGAGCAGCGCCGGCAGCAGGAGGCCAGACGGGTGGATCGAGAGAAGCAGCTCCACGCATGTGTGCGGGACCAGGAGGACATCGAGAAGAGGAGATACAGGAGACAGGTGCAGGAAGAACGGAGGGACAGGCAGATGGAGAGAGCTCTGCATGAGGTATACTTTTCATTATCATCTATAATTTAAAAATTATCTTAATTTAATCACTAAAAAACAAAACCTTCAAGTGTCATCTTGTGGGATCACACAACTAATCACACAACTGACTCCACAGTTAGGTAGACAAAGGGATTTATTTTGATCATCTTCGCTCAACATCATTGTTTCCCATGACAGATTTTCCCAAATAGAAAATTCACTGGAATCAGGTGGATTATGTCATCAGGGTTACTGCTCTCATAATTAAGTTTTCTTACTCAAGACTTCTCACATGATCAGTCAGCTGTGACTAGTAAATTGAGAATATCACAAAATCTGAGACCAGTTTTAAATTAAAGTAAAGCTTTTCTCAAATTGGGCCAGCAAGTGAGAGATGTATTCCTAAATCGTTGAGTTGAAATAAACAAATAATTTAAATACCTTCAGTAATTCTACTACAAAGGATGAATTAAACTATAGTTTGGAACCAATATTGTTGTCTGACTCCAAACACACACACCCCCACTCCAAAGAGGTGACCGACGTTACAAATGGAAACTAATGCAAATGGAAATATTACTGTGAATGATTATATTACAAAGAACTCAGTCAGAGTCGTAGGATTCTTGTCAGTTTTCTTGTTTGATTTCATGAAAGACGCTGTACCAATTTAAACTGAACAATTATGTTACTGTAACCCGCCAGTTAATAGTGCCGTATTTATAATGAAATATTTTATATTTCTTGCTGAAGAAAAAAAAGAGCACAAGTCTGAAAACAACATTAGAGACTGTCTCTTTCAACAGCTACAGTACATCTTCTGATTCAGCAGTAAAACATATAAATAGATGTTTATTGTCTGTTTTATTGTTGGTTACCGTTAAAGTTGGGGAAAAAAACATTGATGACTCGAGATCCAAACTCTGAACATCATGTCATAATTATAATGGTCATACTTTTTGACTGGCAGGCTGAGGAGGAGAGAACAATCAGGGAAAAGCAGCTTGAACAGGAGGAGAGAATGGCTAAAGAGCTGGCCCGCATCAACAGTCAGAGGCTTAAAGAGGAGAAAATGAGGCAGTACATTAAAGAAAACAGGTATCAACTATTAATCTCATTTTAGTGTGTATTCTGAGTCAATCTGCAAGTGCAACGGTTTCTGAAGTCTGCTTCAACACTTTTCAGCTTGGAGCTTCGAGAGCTGGAGTCAAAACTGAAGTCTGCATATTTGAATAAGGAAAGAGCTGTACAGATTGCTGAGCAGGAAGCCTTGAGGCTTGAAACAATGGTGAGCACTGCTTTATTTTAACAGCCACCAATCAGACATTCAGTGTTATTAAACACAGAAAATGCTATAAGGAACTACCTTTATGACAGTTCCAATGCCACTTTATAATATGGAACGTTTTTATTCCACTTAATAAAGAATCAAAAAAGTTTACATGGATGAAATTTTAACTGGGCATTATAAATGCAGAATACCTCAGAAATGGGGCCTAAATGCTATATAATGTCTTCGTCTGTGCTATGACTTTAGCGTGAGGAGGCAGACTTTACTCGTAAAATGAAGAGTGAATACGAGCAAGCAGCCATCGAGCAGCAGCGACTAGAGCAGAAACAGCAGGAGGAGCAGGAGCGGCATCAGAGAGCGCTGGAGCAACAGCTCATAGAGAGGGAACGCAGGAGGCAGGACGCATACGAGGAGTTCCTCAAAGAGAAGCTCATGGTGGATGAGATCGTCAGGAAGATTTACGAGGAGGATCAGATGTGAGCACCACTTCTGTTGTCAAATAATGTGTCTTCTGTCAGTCATTTCCTTACAGAGAACACATTCAGACCGAAACAAAATGATGGCTTCATTTAAAAATTTTTTTATTGTTTTCTTGAAGGGAGAGACAGCTGAAATTAGAGAAAGTCAAAGCCACTCAGCAACATATTGAAGAATTCAAGCGACAGCAGGAGGAGTGGAGACGCATGGAGCAAGAAAAGGTGGAGGCGGAGAACAGACGCATCATGGAGTTTGTGAACCATCAGGAGCACAAGGAGGAGACCCGCCTGGCTAAGATCAGAGAGAGGGAAGAAGCAAAGGAGCATCTCCATAAAATAGTTGAGACAACATTCCTCAATACTTTTTCTTTATTCATTACAATATTTTCTGCATTATAAGACGCACCTAAAAGCCTTTAATTTTCTCAAAAACTGACAGTGTGCCTTATAATCCAGTGCGTCTTATGTATGGGAAAAACTTTTAGAATAACCCCATTCATTGAAGGTGCGCCTTATAGTGCGGAAAATACTGTAAATGATGCCTGTCTGTGTTTGGCACCAGATCTCACTCTCCTCTGTTCTTCTCTAGCTGTTTCAAAAGATTGAAGAGGAGGGACGGCAGCGTGAAAAGATGGAGAGAGTCCGTGAGGAACTTTATCTAGAGGAACAAGAAGAGGCCAACAGGCGGAGAGAAATTGTAAGTGTGACTTTTCAAACATTTATGATCAGCAATTCTGTGTTAAACATGACAATTGAGATTACAGCAAATGAAAATTTGCCAGTCAAAGAGTAACAGCTCTTGAGACCCGAGTGATCTTCATGTGATTCAATCTTTAAACTAACAGGAAGAGATGGAGAAGAAAATCAGACAGAGGCTGATGATGCAGCAAACCTGCCAGGAGCAGATAGCATTCAAAGAGATGCAGAGAAGGGCGGAAAAAGAGGAAGAGGAGGTCTTCAGGAAAACAATGATGTCTAAGTTTGCTGAGGATGATCGCATAGAGCAGATGAACGCCCAGAAACGTCGCATGAAGCAACTGGAACACAAACGTGAGGTGGAGAAACTGCTGGAGGACAGACGACGGCAGCGCGAGGCCGACATGGTAAAAAGCAGAATTCCACCCAGAATGAAGTGGCACTGGTGGAGTTTCACCGGCTGGCGTTGTAGGGATTGTGCTGCACAGCAGAAATAACAGCAGTCAGGTTTTATCTTTGCTAAATTTAATCTGGTATCATTTTAATGTCAATCCAGTGTCTCGACAAGAAAACATCATGTAGAAGTTTGGATGAAATGAGAGTTTTTACAACAAAAAGTAAAATTTAATGGAGGATCATAGGCAGATTTATTCTTTAAATATATTATTAGTCTTGAATGACCTACTCAGATAATTTAATCCTTCTCTTCAAGGAACTGGAGGCTAAAGAAAGAGCAACCGAGCAGGAGAGGGAGGCGCTGCACAGGCGGATAGTTGAAGAGGAGAGGAAGCGACTTCTTAAAAATCATGCAACAAAGCTCCTTGGATACCTCCCAAAGGTATGAGGCAGGGTGGGCTTCGTAAATTACTGTAAATTATTGAATCGTGTATGACCATGATTGTGCCGTTTCAGGGATTACTGCGTGAAGATGACCTCGAACACTTTGATGAAGACTTCAGGAAAAACTTTAAGTCATGTCATGCAGATGTCTTCTCTGAAGATGGCTTGGAGGAAGATGACTAGATGTTGTATGTTTTGTTTATTTCAAAGTATCAAGTAATAAACAAGAAGATGGCTGTAAGCTTACAGAGAGTTAAGTAGTTCTTTATTCTTCAATACACAGTAAAAAAAAACCTGCTTGGTGTTTGGTATCCACACAATGATTGGACACAAATGACTCAGGTATGTTTTCAGTGCAGCTTCATTGGAATACTTGTGTGTTTCTCACATAATGAATGAAAAGAAGCAGCAAAAAATTCAGATAGCACATAATGAAGAGACACTACATACAAATGACATGTAAATATGTTTAAAAGTATGTCAAGGCACCAATAACCAACCCTTCTCGTCTCTCCTCTATGACTTTCCCCAGTCCAGGGCTTTCATGAACTCCTCCTCTGTAAATGACAGCAGCCTGGCAGCTTCAAAATGCATCTTAACAAAAGCAAAAGTCAGTCAATATTTTCAGTAAACAGGGGGAAGGTAACTAGTGACCGTCGAGGCACACACCTTCTGTCTTTTGAGGATGTCGATCAGCTTGAGCTGCTTCTTAAAACCCACGATGAGCTCTGATTTCTGTTTTTTTAGCATGTTGTTTTCAGCCAGGAGGTTTTCTTTCCGCTGATGCTCCTCACTGATCTTGTCCTGATTTCAAAATCATTTGAAACGAGTAACATTAAGGTGAGACAGAACATCACATTTCTGTAACATGATGTGTTGAAATTCATGTGCATCAGTTTGTGCTGCAGTCGATGCAAGTTACTGAGCTCCCTGTTTTCATCACTGAGTTCATATACTGTATTAAAAAGATTTTACTGGAAAGATGGCAGTGCAATATTGTTTTCATTGTAAATCCTAGATTATTACAGCAATGGAAATATTACTTTAAAATGTTTTAGATAACATCAAACACAAAACTAGGATCACTTAAAGAAGGATGTGTCTGCTAGGTGTTAAATGAGTTTTAAAGATCTCCTGTTGAAACATTTTGTACATTTTTGATACAAAGGAAAACCCAAAAACAATCTTTTGATGTTTTCCTCAACAGTATTTTCTTGTTTTGTGAACACTAATATATTTGTAAACCACATTTCGTCAGACAACAAAATCAAAGCCTATTTTAAACCAAAATACACCCCATAATGAATTTATTTATCGGAAGCGGACTTATTTTGAGGTGTGCTTACCACTTTTTTAATACTGTATCTGAAAATGTGTAACTTATCGAATAATGAAATAGAGTTACATGCTTTAGTAACTGAGAGTGAATGTTTCAGCTTTTTAATTCAATCACCTTGTTCATCTGCTTCATCTTGTCCAGCTGTGACTTTAACCTCTCCCCCTCCTCCAAGGCTCTGTTCAGGCGAACCTCCACGGTGCTGTGGACGGCTGCTGCTTGTTTGTGAGATCTAGTCAAAGTTTCAATTTCCTACAAGCAGCACAGCCAGGAGGGAATCATGAATTCTTTGTGAGTCATGGGAAATGGTGTCACATTGTGCGGTTTTGTTACTGAAAAATAATTGGGCCTATTTTGTATTAAAACATGCCCTCAGACCTTATGTAAAGAAGACACTTGCAGTTGAAGACCATCGCATTTTTTGCCCGACTCCTCTGCTAGAACTCTGTGCTTCTCCATCTGTGTTTTCTGGATGTTTGTGGTCTTCTGCAGCCTGGATCGCTCTTCCTCCAGCTCCTTTATTTTTGCACTGAGCTTAGCGTTTTCATCCTCCTGCAACAACAGAAATAACGTGAGCTGTTATTTGTTGATCTGGTTTTGACAAACATTTTGATACGGAGGTTTCACATAGAAAATATTTGTCAAGTTAACAGGATTTTCAACTGCAGGTCTGTCCTCTGCAGATCAATACTGCTTAAAGTGGAGTCATTGTCTACCAACTTTACATTACCTTCTCATTATAATCACTTGATAGTTGATTTAGCTCCTCTTGCATGATTCGTAGTTTTGCCTTGAGAACACGGATGTGAGCGTCTGAAATTCCTTCACAATAAGACAAAAAATAGAATGAACATCCAGCCTCGATGTAAAGGACATAGAATAATCAAATCAATCAACAAAGAATAATCTTGATCCTGACAATCATGTGAGGCATTGTGCAAAAACATCATAGATGAAGGTGGTAATAATGTTTTTATCTTGGAGAAAGAATATAAATATAGCGGATAATATAAATTAGAATGAAACAAAAACATTTACATAAAATAATAAATCGTAAGCCAGCACTGACTATGACATAGTTAACATAGATTCTTTGAAAACGAATCTTCAAGCAAACTATAAACATGTCTATTATCAAAATTTGCAGAACAAATTTCTTTATTTGTAAAGTGACACAAACATTACCTGAGCCTACGTTATCTTCCCAGTTGAACACATTGTCCACGGTGTTTTCTTGCACGACAGAGGCTTTCATTTTCTCCTCTACGTTACGAATCGTTTTCTCCAAGAAAAAGTCAGCGGAGCATCCCAAAGTCGATGAATTAACCGTGTGAGGAATTCTGAAATCAGAAGGAAGGCGTGAAAAACCTTTAGCTGTTAATGAAGAATCTATTGAACAAATAAAAACCATTCATATGCAATAGTTTACAGTGTTGTAATTTATAAATGAACTGAATGCACACTGCTGTAAAATTTGTTTCTAGTCTTACTGTGTTTTATTGCGGAGCTCTTCTTTTTCTCCCATACCGATATTCTTGGATACTGATGTGACCTTTTTTTTGGTAATCATCTAAGAAACAGTCCAACAAAAAGAAAGAGTTCACCTTCATGAAGGATGACACGACTCACAAACTACCTGAGGATGGTAAAGTGTTGAGCAGGGTGATTTCAGGGCTCAATTCTGAACTGATACCTTCCGACTGGGGTCCTGCATAGTTCCCTGACGAACCGTCTTTATTCTGCACATAAATACATAGAAATAAACGTTCATACAGGAAAAGGATGGCAGATTTTTGTTGATCTTTATCTTAGCACTGTTGGTCACTGATGGGTGGTTGAATGATTTTAGCAGAGGTTGAAATACTAGATTGTGGCAGTGACACTAAAATGAACCACTACAATTATTTCTGCTCCATTACAGGATATATATTGATTACTTTGCATCCTCTTCATCCTCAATGTCCATTAGCAGGAGGCTGGGTAATGGTCTTGATAGAACTTCACCCTGTTCTCTCTGAAACCCAAGAATTACTAATTAGATTTTTAAGATTTCACTTCTCAAAAAACAACACAATAAATGGATTTGTAAGCTAATTTATCAAAGCTTGGTGAAAATGTACCATAAGCTGCTCTGCTTCTCGAACTAGTTCTGCTGTTTTTGCCTCCAGTTCTGCATTTAATAATCTAAGGGAAATAAAATGGAGAAATGATCATATCATAATGCATATAATCATTAAGAATTATTTTTCATGCAACATTACCTCTTACATTATTGATGATGTCTTGCGGTATTATTATGGAAGCATTTCTTTAATAAGTTTTGATTATTGATTATAAATTTGTGTCCTTTCTCTCCACGTTTGAAGAAGAAGTCAGCTGAGGCTTGAAGGAGTCTAAAGCATGTTCCCATTTAGAGAAGTTTATTCAATAATTCTACCATTATATTCCAACAGATTATTGAAATCTTGAAGAGATATTCAGAATCTCACAGAAAAATCTGAAAAATAAATTCTTAATTAAAGTTCATCATACCTGAAAATCCAACATTCTCTCTGTCATAACTAATATACTTACTTGTATTGTTCTTCTTTCGAAAAAATGTCATCTGTGGGCATCTTTGCTGGACCGGAGGCAGATTTTACCCGCGGTCTTACTTCAATCCTATTGGGCTTCTCTGCCTTATCGCTGGAGATTGGTCGTTTTTTGGACTAAACAAGAAAAAGGAGATTTTCACAATATCCAAGTAAACTTAATGATGTCAGGAGATTACATGCCATGTACTGTAAATGAGTCACATTTCTTCTTGCTTCTATATATACCTGTATGACTTTAGGCTTGCTGTCTATCCATCTATCTGAAAATGACTGTCAGACATAGAAGCTCTTTTATTCATGCTACTAGATTTTTACTTTTGTGTATGAGCTTCAGCTTCTGTGTTTGTGTGTCTGTTAGAAGGCTTACACAAAAATACCTGGTGTATTTCCACAAACCTCAGGTGAACAAATCTAAATACAGCAGTTGCACACAGTGTAAATGAGAATAAGGGTTGGGGGGGGTTTTATATAACAGTATATCTATCTTATTCCCACTTTAGGAAAAGGGTCAGCTATTACCCTCCTGTCATGGGGTATCAGCACAAGGTGATACTACATTGAGATTGTAACACGACCAGGCTGAGGTTATTTAATGACTGAGGACATTGTGAAAATTAAGAATAATTTGCAGTAACTCAGGGGAATTAGAACAAATCTATTCACAACTACACGAAATATTACTGAACATTAATATTCAAGAACTACTTATTCTTCCTCAGCAGTTTTTGGAAGGATTGAACTGATCCCCCGGATGTGAACAGGTGATTAGCTTGAGCTAACATAGAGCTAACAGCTCTGATAAACCCTGAATATTAAGACAATGAATATTTAATTAATAGTAAATGTTAATATTGAAAACTGAATATTAAAACAAACCTGCAGGACGGCTGGCTGGCCCGGACGGACCTTCACATCACCGCTTCTTTCGGCCATTGTTACACCGGGAGAGTCTGTGGCGCCCGGTTGCCAGGCAACCCCTTGTTCGCTACGCGCGAAGTACGGAAGCCTTGAGTGGACATAAAAAGTCAATTTTCGGTTCGCTTGTAGTCTATTGACGTTATTAGTGATGTGAAAAATAATGAATAGTCAATATGTGAAATACAAAGAAGAAGGAAAAAATCAAAATAGATTTAAAAATACAAGAACTGTATTAAAGCAAACCTACTGTATATTTCAGTACAGGATGTGGAATTATACAGTTAAAAAAGACTAATTATCTAATAAGTGTTAATCTAGAAATGTCTTGTCTTGATTGGATTAGGTTTGTATATGAGTGGGTGAATGAATGCATGTATGAATGAATGAAGAATGAATGAATGCATTCATTGATTCATTTCAATACCCGCTTCTTCCGCCGTTGTGGGTCGCAGTGTGCAGGAGCAGACTGGGGTCGTGCGGCAGGGTACACTCTGGGCACAACACCGCTGAACAACAGGTTTCATGCAGCGTCTTGTAGGTATCCAGAGTCATTTGATCTTGAAGATGTTGAAAGTTGTTCCTCTGGTATGTCTGTGCTTTTGCTCATTAAGACTGGATTATCATATTTCAGAATTGAGCTGGTGGAATCATTGTTTCTGCAGAGGTCCCTGTCTCTGTTAATCCATCCAGGTAATGTGATACCTGTGAATCATGTTGAATGGGTCCTCAAAGCGTATTTGTTTTATAAAACATGTGAAACATATTTTCAATGTGCTATCAAAAAACTAATATTACCATTCCTTGTAACGGCCTGTAACAAAGGCCTGTTGATCAAAGCGCAGATTGTATGATGTAACAGAGAACCGTAGGTCAAAACACAAAGAGATAACTTGGTACCATTAAACAATACTGTAACTGACATGAAAATGACTCTAAATTCACTATATGACCAAAAAAAAGGATTCAGTTGAACCAATAAAATGTTATGTTGCGATATGTGTGATGTCTTATTCTCTTTAATTGGACAGTAAGTGTTTGAATATGTATTTTTTAATAATTTATATAGATGTATTTTACTTCTTTTTATACATCATGGCCAGGGGACTAGAGTAGAGTAGAGTATAACTTTATGTATCCCTTAAGGATAAATTAAGATGAAAACTAGCTGAACTACATATGAAAACAAGCCTTCTGGCTAATTCTGGCTTTTTTTAAACCATGTGTATTCATGTGTTTTATGAAATTGCACTTTCAAATAGACTAAACTAAACTAAACTAAACTAAACTAAACTAAACCAAGAACATGTTATCACCACCTGTATTTACAGTACAGTATATTGTGTTATCATAAAGAAAGGGCCCCGTGATAAAATGTGTGTCATTGGTTTGGTTTAAAGTGACTTAATTGTTTTGGAAAATTGTTTTTGGTGATGACACAATGCATGGAGTAAAATAACATGAATGAATGAATGAATGAATGAATGAATGAATGAATGAATGATTATAGTAATTGATAGTAATTAAAGTAATAATTCCTCGGATTTCATTTTAATTATCCTAAAGGTGATTCCAAATCAAAATCTGTTTGGATTAATTTTGTTTTAATCGCTGGTTAATAATCCACATTTGCGTCCACATTCACGGTAACGTGCTCAGTAGTAACGTACATGTTGTTTTTAATTCTGCGTCTTAGTGCGCATGCGCGCCCGCGCAGCGACTCCTCGGTGTGGACAGGCGGAGATCCCTGAACGTGACAGACACGACTCACCGGAGAGAGCCGCTGGTTGTTTACCTGCTGTTTGTTTACTGTTTACACCTGGTTTTATTTGTCTCCATGCATTACCAGGTGCTTGACAGCGACTCCTGCTTCTCCTCGCTCTGTTTCATATGTCTAGCGCTGGGATTTAAAGGGAGTGATGAGGATTGGGAAGCAATAACAAGAGGACGCCCTGATGTCCCGTTAACATCGCAGTGTCCTTCGGTTTAACTCCACACGTCCGCCCCCACCAGTCCGGTCCGGTCCGGTCCGCATCCGATCCGAGGTGCACCGCGATGGACGAGAAGGAGCCGCAGGCGGACGGCGGGGCGAGGGGTCTGCCGGGCCTGCTGCCCGGGCTGCAGGGCGCCGAGGGGAGCGCGCTGCAGCTGAGGATCAAGAACTCCATCTGGTACGGAGGCGCTCACATGTCTGCATGCTCCAGGAATAACAAGACATCAGCAGATAATTAGGATTTACTTCAGAATAAAAGTCTGTCTGCAAAGTAACAGGAGCTGACCCATAAATGTAGTAGAGAAAAATAAAATACATAATATACACCTATGAAAGTCAGATACTGTACAAGTATTAAGTGCTAGAAAATACTTGAATACACTGCAGTAGTTGGAGTAATGTACTAAATCACCTCCATCACTGTTTTTACGGTAGTGAATGTGAGTGGAACACAGTGTCAGGAAAATCCAGTTTACAAAAAGTCCCTTAGAAGAAGTACAGAGGTATGAAGTATCACAAGTAAAATGTATTTTCATGAACACTCTGTACTGTAATGCTGTCATGCATTGTGATATCATTTACTTGGACTGTGTTTTGGTTGTTTGCTGGAAGCTGACTAACTTTTTCTGTCTGTTTAGTGAGCTCTATGAAGCTTTCAGATAAATGTGACAAAGTAAAAATGATATTTCCCTCTGACCTACAGTGAAGTTGGAGTATGAGTGACATTAGATTAAACTATACATAAAAAGCAGAGGCACCGAAACCTGGTACTGAGTTACATTTCATCCACTGCTTATCTGTGCTGAGGAGGTTGTTTATCTGTTTGTTTTGGTCACAAAAATGTTTGACAGGATTGTATAAAACTTGGTAGAAAGGTGGGGCTGAGGTTGGGTAAGGAAGAAAATCATTCTGGTACAGATTTTATTATAGATTCAGGGATTTTTTTTAAAAAAAAATCACTGAAATAAGAAACTTAAAAGCCTTTTCCTTAATTCTACAACTCCTGAAGGGATTTCCATGAAACGTGGTGGTGAGGTGGGTCAGTCGAGCGAAGCAGACGTGTGTAGGACTGCTTTGTCTTGGCAGAGGTGCACGCTCTCCTGAGTGCCTTTCTAGTTATAAATACGTACGTACATAGATGTAGTTTCCATAACATCACTGATTCATAGAATGTGTCCAGAGGGTTGTTCCTTCAGAATGAGCAGTGGGTGGCTCTCGTTTAACCGATTGTTAGGTGAACAGTTCTGTCTTCTCTCCTGCTGCTCAGCTTCGGCAGTTCTGCTCCAGGAGTTTTTGGGTTGGACGTTAATGCTGACAGAAAAGATGCCTTCAGATCAGAATCTGTTGATCGTGTCCCAGAGGAATAAATCCAGTTACATTTATTCATGTACTGAACAATTTTCAGGTCTCAGCTGTATATCATTTTAATGCTACTGCACCAATATCTGAAAATATTGCGCTTTGTACTCTGCAGACTGATTTGTATATTATGTGTTATTATCTTTGGAACTCAAACAGACCTGAGAAATCAGTCACCTAGATTTACATGCTTTTTGAACAGTTTAACAGTGAATTATTCCAGATTTGATTTTTATTTAGATATTCATTGTTTTTGGCATTATCCAATTTCCGATGAAGCTTATTATTGTTCATTTCTGACAGTCATGGAAAGGGCTGCTGTACTCATTAAATTTTGGATGATTAATCATCATGAAAATTCAACACTTTACCCACTGGAAGTTAATGGGCTCTCCTTTTTCCATCACCGCAGTAGTAGTGTGTTTTTCTTTTTGGCTCTGCCACACAAATATCCACAATATTCACACCAATAGATGATCGATGATCAATAAAATGTTAAGTAAATTTGAAGAGAATCACTTACTGATGTTAAAGGTTAATTTGCCATCAATATTATTGATGTTCTTCAGTCGTGGCAGAATAAGCCAATAAGCGGATTAACTGCCAGCTTTTTTCGAATACATATACTAATTTTTTTTTAATCCATAAAAATACACAATTGATCAACCTAACCCAACAGTATCCACAATATAATATTGGTTACAGATTAACACAAATTCCTAATCATCTCTCATTGTAATAAATTACATCCTAGTGTATAATTCAGCTTGAGTATATTCAGGAAAATATTTCAAATACAGGGCATTAACTTGCACTAGAATATTCCTTCTTTTATTTGAGTCAGTGCTCGGCACTATTTAACCCTCACACCCCCTTCACCTTGTGTCTGTTTTTTACCATCTTGTCATAATTTCGATCTTCGATTCACTAATATCATGAAGCTGGGGGCTAAAGTTCCAGTAGGTATAATTTTCTTTGCACAACAGATTCACACAATGAAAAGTGTTTTGATTACAGCGCAAATCTAGTTATAAATCAACGGATTTTTTTAGAAACTATTCCCACATACCAGATCTGAACTATATAATCAGAATTATTGTCACACATGATTAGGTAAAAAGAACTTACTGAACTGAGACTAATTCATCTATCCCTAGGCTGCAAATTACCATTAAAAATAAATCCGATAGAATCACTTGATTGAGTAATGTGAAGAAAAAACTACTTCTTGGAAAGAACAACTTGCCCATGTCACATTTCACATAACAAAATCAAAAATTCTAAGTCGAGAACAAACCCAAGAAGTTAAAATAAATTTGTCTTTAAGGATGATGCTCTGATATGTTCTGACAGCAAATACCCTTTTCTTTCTGAATGGGAATGAACTCAAATGCAGTTCTGCTATTTAAATATCATAAAATGTCAGGAGATGACCAGGAAGCACAGCAGTTCAGAGTTGGCTGAGATTCTTCGACTGAAAGAATCTCCTTCCTATCTGAAGCTCCCCACCAGTTAGCCAGCACAGAAGAAGCCTCTTATGTGAAAACGAAACGTCTTGATACCCTAAAGAGAATCTTCAGAGTGAACCTGCAGATTATACTGAATCCAGTTTGACATACTGGGATCATTAATATGTGTCCTGCTCATAAAATCTTTAAACTTTTAATCAAAACATAAATATTGATGTTCAGAGAGAGTGTCCTGATGGTTTTCATGTAAGCCTGTAAGGCTGAGCTACATGCAGATATTTTACCTCATGCGATTTGAAGGTTCTTTAGCATCTTTTTTCTAATGTTAGCGGTAGTCAAACCAGGTGTCACTCAGTTTACATAAAAAATGTGCCTTACAAATAGCTTACCATCACTGGGTAGCCACCTGGTAACAGTAAATTAAAGTGAACTGTTCTTGTCCTGGCTTAGAGCTTCTCCTGAGAATCTTTAAATGAGACTTAACCTCCTGTCTCACAGTAAACAACAGCCTGACCTATCTGCAGATTAGGAATTAGACCTGGAGGGGTTATTCATGTCGGCCTCTGAATGATGTTTCATGGGTTTAAATCTCACAGGAGTCCTATTGTTACCTCTGCCACAAAGGTTATCTTTACGGCCCTTTCTTCTTCTTCTTTTTTTAGTTAGCAGAATATCTAAACATTTCTGACAGGCTTTTATTAAAATGTTGTAGAGAGATTGTTCTTTGAATTGGGAAGGGGTGATTTGATCCAGGAAATGTTTTGCACCTTTGATGCTCTCCTAATGTGCTTCTGGCTTTTAAGTATTTTCTTTCTCATTGTCAAAAATAGTCCAAACATTGTTTGTTTACAACATTTGAATATATGAGATGTTTTATGATGAGATCATTACATTGATACAGCAATAAATGATTTTATTTTTTGAAATGGTTTAGCATAATGGCTAAAAAGGATAAAAGCTTGTCTGAATAAGGTGTTCCCTCAACTTTAACATCAGACTGGATGACACAAACATATTGAACACATCCTCAACGACTGTATACACAAATGTCTGTGTCTGACAGAACCCCCCCCCCTCTGTTTTTATGTATGATAACATGTGTTGCTTGTGATGGGATACATGACGTGAAAGATGCTGAAGGGAGGGTCGCCTCATACCGAACATTCCTGTGCTTTATAAATAAATACACTTTAGACACAAGCACTCAAGTTACACCAGCTTCATACTAATTTATTCTATGTCTGTATTTTGCAGCAAATCTGTCCAGTCGAAAGTGGAAAACATTCTGGTGAGTATTTTACAAATATTTTTACTGTACAAGTTGAAATTTAATGAAACCATTTTAGAGTGTTCCATTTATTTTTTCAGCATATATACTGCTCACAAAAATTAAAGGAACACTTTTTTAACTGGGCCTGGCATGAAATCAATTAAACCTGTCTGATAATTTTCTGGTTGGTTAAGCAGCTGAGGGCATTGTTGATCACTTTCAGCTGTATTGGTGTTCATGGAATTAAGCATAGGTGCACTACAATGGCAATAATTAGAAAACCCTCAAAACACGACTGGTTTCACGTGTGGAGGTCATCTCAAGTTTCTCCCTCTTGACTTTTTTTGGCTGGTTTTCCACTCGTGCTGGTTTTGGCTTGAGTGATTATCTCTACTGGCAGTATGAGGCGATTCCTTAACCCTACAGAAGTTGCACAGGTTGTCCAACTTCTCCAAGATGGCACGTCCACATTTGCTGCAGCAAGAAGGTTTAATGTGTCTCCCAGCACAATCTCCAGAGCATGGAGGACATTTCAGGAGATTGGTGGTTATTCTCGGAGAGCTGGACAGGCCCGCAGAAGGTCCTCAACCCAACAGCAGGACTGATACCTGCTCCTTTGTGCAAGGCGGAACAGGCTGAGCACTGCTCATGCCCTACAGAATGACCTCCAGAGGGCCACTGGCGTGAATGTCTCTACCCAAACAATCAGGAACAGACTTTATGAACAGACAAGATACTGAAAAGCATTTTGAGTTGCAGAAATGAAGTTTTTGAAAAAATGGACTAGCCTGCCACATCTTCATTTCACTCTGATTTTAGGGTATCTACACAAATAAGCCCTCTGTAGGCTGAAAACTTTTATTTCCATTAAAAGATTGGCATCCTTTTGTTCCTAAGACATTGCCCTGTCGTTATTTGTAGAGATATCCAACTTCATATTGAGATCTGATGGGTCTAATGTGTTTCTTTTAAGTGCTACTTTAATTTTTGTGAGCAGTGTGTCTAACACAAACATAACTATTTTCAAATGGTCAAATTTATTAGTTCTTGACGGCTTATTTTGTAGCATTTCCTAATAAAAAAAAAAAAGACAATAAAATCTGGTTGCGGAAGCTATTTATCAACTTGTAGAGGGCACCTCTGAAGACACGACCAGAATGACTTACTGAAGTCATACGGCTGGATCTACAAGGTCAACAACTATTGCTCTGAAAATGACTGAACAATAAAGTTTTAAAATTTGTGCACATTTCCCTGAAGCATCCAAAAGTTTTGCCTGTGTGGGATGTCAACTGAAAGATGTGCAGTGAACCCATGGGAATGGTGACAACAGAAGATCCCTGACAGCAGACTCAGGAATCGGTCAAACAAGCTTTCAGTAGACCAGCTTAATATGGTTGTCTCCACTGCAAATAGAGTACAAATTAATGAATTAATGTGCCGCACCAAGAAAGATCAGGCTCGAACATTCTACATGTAGACTGGTATTAAGTCTTACATGTTCCAGAGACATTTAACAGTACTAATAGAATGTTATACGCAAGTTTTGTTTTTCTGTTCAGCACCTGATGGTGATGCACACTTAGGCTGGAAAACCTCTATTTCAGCAATACAATTATTTATTTTTTGGTTAAATTTATTAGGTGACACATTTATTTTTCACTTGCCCACCAGATTGTGTGTGTGTGTGTGTGTGTGTGTGTGTGTGTGTGTGTGTGTGTGTGTGTGTGTGTGTGTGTGTGTGTGTGTGGCATGATACTTGAACTAATATTTACTTTATTTTTCCCATTCAAATGTTCCTTTGGAACTGTACTTATAGTGCTAGACCTTGGCTATCTGTCATTGTGGGCATCAGTGGACTATTAGTCCGATGTTTCTTACAATATGATCTTAACAGATATCAATGTTGGAAGGAGCTGGTACCAACAGGGGAATCTTAGCGAGCTGTGATTCCCCAGCAACAAAGAAATTAAGTTGAGAAGATGGATAGAATAAAGTTTATTCTTAGTAGCCAATCGAGAGAATGGATATAAATATATGCAGTATACAGTACATGAATGAAGACATGTTGGCACTGTGTGGATATGTTTCTGTACGCACCATGCTGCAGCCTGTCCTGAGGGACAGGTCAACAGCAGCAGTCAGTGTTGATGTGTGTCTGCAGGCATTTACATCGCATGTATGATATTTACGTCTCAGACGATTCACTACTAGGCAAACACATTTCAATCAGGAGATGCTCGTGGTGTGCGTAAATAATATTGTTTATCAAATCGGTTGATTTTTGATAATTAGTGTGTCAGAAGGTTATCCATTCCGAGCAGCAAGAACATCTACAGTAGTACCAGGAGATACGAGTTTAATTCGTTCCATGACTGAGTTCGTAAGTCGAACAACTCGTAACTCCAATTTTTCCCCTTTTAAAATAACTAAAATAATTTTAATCCATTCGAGCCTTTTAAAAAAGTTCCAAACCCCTCTAAATTATGAAAAAAATGTTTTTATCAACCATTAGACCTGCATATTTGACCAGTGCATAATTAATTATATATAAGTTGTGTAAACAGTGTTAAAAAACAAAAAAAACAAAAACAAAAGTCGCGAGAACACACAAGATACGTTTTTACTACGAGAATGAGATCCGGTCTCATCTGATGTTGTATCCATCTGCCAACATGTGGGAAAGAATGAGATCAGGTCTCAGCTCAATTGTATCCATCCACCAACAAGCAGTGGTTTCCTGCAGCACGGCACATCTTTCACGTGGCTCCGTAGTGCACTGGCGTCGTGCCTGGAGTGTCCCCCGCCTCTTGTCCGTGAGTCCGGTGGGATAGGCTCCAGCAATCCCTGCGACCCATAAAAACAGACACAGCCGTTCAGCAGAGGAATGAATGTGTATATATTTTTCTGTGTATCCCCCTTGGGTACAGTGGTGGCGGTGGCTAATGACCTGGTAAAACCTATGCATGATGATGTATGTGAATGTCTGAAAACTGAGCAGTCTTCAGAGATTCTAACTACCCAGAATGCACTGGATAACTAGTCCATCTTGTTGTTAAACATACAGTAAAATCATATTTACTGCTTGTCAACTGTACTTACTGTTATTACATTTGAGTCTATGTTGGCCTCAAGGCTTCAATGAGTAGACTAGAAATATCTCCTGTTGCCAAGTCGTGTCAGAGGTTCATCCCATTCAGCGGAGCGGTGAACATTTCCATTGCATAGAGACCTTATGAGGTTGTAATGAAAGTGTTGTGAACGAGCAAACCTTCACTTCTTCACAGATAAACACAGTTATACTTTATTTTCTAATATATACAAGCAGACTTTTGATGTTTTGGTGAGATCTGAGTCACATTTGAGATGTCGGTTTTCAGGAATGAATACATTTTGTTCTAAATAAATGTTTGGACATTTCATCAAATAATGGTTGAGACATTTCAGTTTGACTGTCATGTACCATTCAACATTGTGAATTATCAAATTAGTCCCTGTCACTCTTTGAAATCTACTGTGTCCTAAAGAATAATAAGTCTAAACATTGGACTTTTTAAATCTTTGCAGCAAGACGTGGAGCGGTTCACTGACATCGAAAAACTCTACCTCTACCTGAAGTTGCCTTCTGGTCCGATCAGTAACACTGATAAAAGGTGAGGACGCGACATCTGATGAAATATTAGAGAAATATACAATATATCTATGTACTGTTGTCTTTAAAAAGTATGGTTATGTCGGGCGTAGTAGTTCAAGATGACTTGACAGATTGGAGGGTCAATGAAAGCATTTTAATTTGTCGATCAATCTGTGATCTTTTCCCAGTGACCAGAGCGCCCTGTCGTCAAGCCGAACGCAGCAGATGCACGCCTTCAGCTGGATCCACAATCATTTGGAGGAATATCCAGAGACCTCGCTCCCCAAGCAGGAGGTCTATGATGAATACAAGTAGGTCCAAAACACACGGGATGTGCCACACACATTTAAAATACAGTTATGTGTGAATAAATGAAGAAATATTATATTAAACTTTCCTACTTTCTTCATTCCCTATGAAGCATGTTAAAATATACAGCACACATTGACTAATTTTTTTTAATCACGTTTTCATTAAATAGCAGTCACTAGCTTTTAAGATTCTTTCTCCTCTAAATTACTGCTTGCTGAAGTGTCAGTATAAATAGATGCTCTCTCACAGAGAGTAGCATGTGTTGGTAATATTAGAATGGAAAGTCTGAGGCAGCCATTGAAATGCTCTGACTGTGTTATGTAACTGTCTTTTTAACTCTACCAGATCAAATATATGGAGCCCGCCAGAAATACTGGGGCCTTTAGAATAGACAGGTGAAATGCCTCTGAAGAGATGTAATGGGATGTTGTTCAAAACAACAAATCTTTTTTTGTATTATACATTGAAACAATTATAGTTTTTCAAACTTTCTTTATACATTGTTTAAGCGTCAAGATTTTTGGATGAATAAAATCAAGGTGGACTAATGTCAGATTTCAGAGATAGAAATTTGCTTAAGTATAGCAGAAATCTGTGACAACTCTGTAGATATTTCATCTTAATTAATTAACTGAAATTATTTACTGTCAAATTCTGAGTTTCAAATACATTTTTAAACATTCTACAGAATTACCACTTCATTCATTTTTTAATACACATAATATCATTATAATTTCCTCACTGTGATTGACAATTGACATGATTCAAGTCATTTAAATGAGTGATGTTGTTCGGTATTTCAGTTATAGCTTTCATGGTTCTAGACTCTATAATCACACCATGATATTTGTTGCATTTAATTTTAAAAGTTAGTTTTTTTCTTTTTTTCTACTTTTATTATTTAGAAAATGCTTATAGAAAAGGTTTCATTGAGGGTCGTTCTTTACGTCAGGTGATGTTCACTCTGTCGTGTCTTTCAGGAGCTTCTGTGACAATCTGAGCTACCACCCGCTGAGTGCTGCAGACTTTGGAAAAATTATGAAAAACGTCTTCCCAAACATGAAGGCACGTCGACTTGGCATGAGGGGAAAATCTAAATATCCTTTACTGGAATAGATTGTAACAGTCTGGCCTCTGTCTCTGGTCACAGACCACCTGCTGTTGCAGTTCATAAGCTCTCTAAATATAGATGTGAAATGAAATAAAGTCTCTCTCTGCTTCAGAAGCACAAGCATTATACAGAGGCCCTCAGAAGGGACTGACTGTCATCATGACCTTCATGGACATGTGATTACTATTATAATTTCTTTTAAGTTGGTATATGATAATGATCTTCAACCATTCCAATTTTGCCTACAAAGAGATCATAGGTCATTAGTTTTAAGGGTTATTATGTGAAAAATACTGTAGGTTTGTAACAGTAAAATGAGTGGAATGTAAATGTTATGTTTTCATCTCTACTATGTTTAAAATATAAAAATATAAAATAACTGCTTGAATATAAACAGAATATAAACAGGCTCCATTTAGTCATTTGGGAATTCTTTTGGTGTTATTTGCACCAAATAAGGTTTTTGTAATTCTGATATTTGGTAACATGTATTTTTGTTTTTGTTTGGTGTGATGGAGCGATTTTCCTTTAACTGTGTAAATATTACTACGTATGACTCACAACATTCTTTGTTTTCATCAAGCCCACTACTGATATATGTTTATTTCTATTTTCAAATAGACTTATTAGAGTCATCGGGTGAAATTTCCTAAATGATTTAATATTGCACTGAATAGCACCATAACTTTATAAGTAATTGCTTTAACAAATAAATAAGTAAACACACAAACCAACAATGGAAAAAAGTCGTATCCTAAACAGATATAGAAAAGTATTTTTTCCATTATCACCCAGCTCTACTTCACTTCAATCCCATCATTATTGATCACTGATCAGTTGCTGTGACTAAATGTTTGATAAGTGCAGATTTTATACTTTGCCTTTAAGTTTCTCCATTGTTCTGAGCAGTTTGAGATCTCAATAAATACATTAATTGTTGTCTTTTAATAAATCTAAATATATGTAATATATATCGTCAGCATATTTTCATTTCGTGTAATCAAATGCTTTTGATCTTAACGCCATCCCACATATTGCTATAGTGGCTTAAGGAAGAGGCCCTTTGTTCACATGCCGTCTCTTCCCACCCTGGACCTCCATAAAACAGGGGATGGAGTAAGAACATTTACACCTTCCTTCTTGGTATTTCTGATATCTCTGTGATTCGTCTCATTCGTGCCATTAATGCCACCTCTCATGTCCTGCCTGTAGCTCCAGTATGATGTCATAGAGTCAGCAGGTCAGCTGAGCAGCATGAAGGAGGATGTGCGGTTTGCAGCCTGCGACCTGGTGTGTGAGTGGGCCCAAAAGGTGCTGAAACGACAGTTTGATGCCGTGGAAGACTTGGCTCGCTTCCTAATCGACAGCCATTATATCAGTAACAAGTCTCTGGCAGCTCTCACTATTACAGCCGGCACAGCCACAGGTAAGAAGAGGTCAGCTTTAGTCTCATTTACAAACAAGTCAGCAGTGGCATCTAGTGGCATTTCTCTCTGGATGTTTAAGTGTCTGTGTGTATCTGAACTTTTACAACTTTGAATCAATCAAACACATTAATATATCATGTTTTGTATGAGGACCGACAACAAGTTAACCATTACTTGAATTCAGAATGGTAAAAACAAACAACACATTTTTGGGTTGAAGTTATAGCAGTAAATGCTTACATAAAAAGCAGATTATATATCTGAATATGCCCACATTCCTATTTAAAGTTGACTTAATGTTAATGATTTTATACTTATTTGTTAAATTTTTTTGTGCTCTTGTGTTGTATTCATTTTGTTTAAATAAAGAGATAATCTATATTAAGACTACAGTACACGATATTGGGAAAAAACTGGCATTTTCTTTTGAAATTTAGTTGTCTACGTATTATCTATCTATTATCTACGTATTGTTAAAAATGAATAAATATTTACCAAGTTGCTAGGAAAATGGTATTCAGAAAGAATTTGCCTTTGTCAAACTTTTTTGCAACAGATTAAATTCTGTGTGATTAATGAGATTTGTCTTGTAGATAAGTCTTGGATAAATGAGACTCGTAACAATTTTTGTTTTGTAACAAGAAGCTAAATAGTTGTACTGTGATGCCTTCAGAGTTGATTTGTCTTAGTTCACATCACATGTCCTGCAATATCACTGCTACACATGCAATATTGCGCTATTACACAAAATTCATTGTGCAGTCGTATTTTTATTTTTTTTTTACTAATAATTGATACGGTCATAGTTTGGATCAGCTGCTTTGTTTAATCTGTTATTCTAGATCTTGCACTGCTTTAATGCTTTACTTGAATATTAAAAATGTGTAGATTTCAAGAAGATGCACAAATGATTCCTTAGTAAACATGTGATTAAAGCTCAAACATTTATGTATTTACATGTTAAGATGATGTAAATATTATGTTTTACTAACAGCTTGTTACAAATAAAAATTCCTCTGTTTCATTTCTTTAGAAGTGAACGCTCCACAGTTGGTCTCAGCATTCGTCCCCACAGCTGAGACTCACTCCTTCCAGCCTCATGCGACTACCCTGTCTTCACCCTCTGTCGATGCCAAGCAGCAGCTCCAGAGAAAGATCCAGAGGAAGCAGCAGGAGCAAAAACTGCACTCTCCTTTACCAGGGGAGGGACAACCCACGAAGACAACCGACGGCGTGTCCTGCACCAACCCCACGCCTCCATCACCCCAGCCAACCATAGGCGTTGTGGTTGCTGCTGCACCGAGCCCCGTCACGGTGAGCATGTCGGATAGTCAGTGGTAATATTTCTCTCTAAGTGACATTTTACAGGTTTTATTACTTACTGAGAGTAAATTAACACCTCAATGAAGTTGACTGATGCATTGGAACTATATATCTATAAATTTAAACTCTGAGAAATAATTAATAGAACCATCAACATACTACTGTATAGTAAAAAATATTTGTTATATAAATTTTTATACATTTCAGTGAGTAATTTTGTTTGATATGAGTGGAATATGATCATTATAAGACCAAAGATAATTAGTCACAATAGAATTTATCTGTTATCCATGTTGGATTCAGAAATATGTAAATTAAGGCAAAATAAACAATTACAATTACCTGAATTATTACTAGGCCTGTTGTCACAGAAAATTATAAGAAAATACACATAATCAATATAACCTGTGGGCATTGCATGAGGACCGAAGCCTCCAAACATGGATAACATTTAAACCACTGCCCCATCTGTGCCTTGGGATTGAATAAGTTTGAGACAGCAGTAGTCAATAAAGTTGCTGTTTTGTGTCTAATTTTGAAATAAGTTAAAATCTGTTATATTTACATAATTAAACTGTTCTTTTAGAATTTTTTTTAATTGCAAACATCTGATCCATAAATTAATATATATTTCCAATAAATCTAATATACAATTGGAGTTAAATAATTTTGCTTCTTACTGTAGATCCAAAATTACATGCCAGTTTAATAATCTATTATCTAGTTATCTGGTTTTATAGCTGTGACAAAGTTCAAATTTTAAGTGTTTGGATGGATTATAAATTAAATCGCAGCGTAATTCTAGCACCTGCCCATCAGCAGCCCATCAAACTTTCAAAATAATGTTATTTTATGTGACACAATAGAACTCTTTTAGGTAGCAAGTGATTAATAATAAGAAGTGTTACTGGCCTTTTCTCCCTGTAGGTACAGACAAGCAGGCAGCGGACATCGCCCAGTCCAGTGAGAACAATAGAAAATAAAACGCTGCCTATTAACTTTCAAATGGTAACCCAACCAGTTCAGACAGCAAAGCAGAGCACCAAAACCCCACAAAATATTTTATCCAGTCCTGTGGGTGAACGCACCGCACGGCAGCGTTACGCTCAAATCCTGCCAAAGCCTTCAGCCACCCCCGCCATCGCTCTGCGCTCACCCTCCACCATGATCATCGGCAACAGCCACATTAAGACTGTGATGAGTACGTGTCACGTCAGTCCTGTCAGTTTGGTCAAGATGACGGCCATATCTCTTGCACCTAACAACAACAATACCACCACTTCCCTCACAAACACAACTCTACAACCAGCAGCTCCGGTCATTAGCAGCTCAACAATTGTGGAAGACATTAGTCAAAATCAGAGGAGCGCTTCCGCAGCCGACAGTCTGACTGATGAAGTTCAGGCTTCAAACACCCAAACGATGGATGTTGAAATGGAAGTTGAAGCTATACATAAAAACAGCCAAATGCAAAATCCTAACTGTTTAATTTTGCATGAAGGAGCAGTGGCTAATAGGAGTGGAGCGGCTGTACAAAGGGCCGCTAGCGTGCCCATTCCTCAGACTAGAGATTTCCTGGGTCTGGAGGAAACATCCAGGTCAACCTGCAACAGAAAACCCTTCTCCAGCACGAGCAGTGTTGCACCACCTGAAAGCAAAAATAATAGCTGTAATAATACAAGCACCTTGCGATTAACTACTGACAGTCAGAATAGCAGTGCTGTTTCTTTACTTAACACCAGCAGAACACCAACTGGAGGTTCTACATCAGCAAAGCAAGGTTTCTGGTCCACTAAGAGCCTCAGGAAGCGCTCAGGCCTCAGTCCAGACCTTTTGCCAATCAAGAGGGGTTTTTTTCCTCAGCAGACAGTAGAGGGCGCTGCTCATCTTGGGTATTGTAGTACGAATGCAGAAGGTAACCTCCATAGGCCAGGAGCTCCAACTAGACCTGAAAGTGCACCAGCATCCAGGGAGGTAGAAGTGAAAATGAACTTGTCCACTCAAGTCCACCCGCTCTGCGCTTCCTCTGTAAGAGCCACTGGTTTCTACTCTGTTGCCAAAACACAGAACTCAATGCAGAGGGCAAACACTTCCACTGTTATGGAAACTGACACCTCAGTCAGTCACACATTAGTAAAGCAGCAGCAGGGGCACGCATTAACTAACATGCAAGCCATATCTAATAGTTCAGAGATCATGGAACAACAGAACTACACTCAGCAGTCCAAGGGTGTGACTCAACCTTATGAGTTTCTCAATCGGGCTTCCTCGTCGAGTCAGCACTCTATGCAGACTGATGCCGACTACTTTCCCTTTGATGATGACGATGATGTGACCCAGGATAGCATCGTGGAGGAACTGGTGCAGATGGAAGAACAGATGAAACTTAACCACCTCCAGGCATTTGGAGACTATGACACATTTCAAGGAATGACAGACAACATATTGTCCACCAGCCAGACCATCAAGGCACTCTATCAGACTTCAAACAGCCACAGCAACCCCATCCAAACCCCAACACCGACCCCCACCCCTACGCCCACGTCAGACATGATGGGAAGCGCGCAAAGGCTCACCGGAGAGAGTCCCTTCTCCCACGCTGTGTCTACAACACCAGTAGACAGCAGCCGCCACACCCCAGTTGGTACACCGCACTCCAACTGCAGCAGCAACGTGCCCCCCAGTCCAGTGGAGTGCAGGAATCCGTTTGCATTCACACCCATCAACTCCAGCATCACAGGCCTCAACGACGGCAGCACCGTCTCCAGCAGCCCTGTCAAGCCAATGCAGAGACCGATGGCCACCCACCCGGACAAGACCAGGCTGGAGTGGATGAATATCAGTTACAGCAACAGCAGCAGTAGTTTGAACAAGACAAACAGCGGAATAGGAAATCTCCCCAGCTATCCAGGCTTAATAGGAGAGCATTTTCAAAAGCCACACGCCTTTGCCGTCCCTCACGCAAGACACCATGATGGCAAATTTGGCCACTTGGCTCCCATTTCACCTGTGCAGCAGCAAATTGCAACCAAACTGGAGGGTTTTGCCGTGCCTGCTCCTCTGGATAACAAAGCCACCAACACGCCCATTTCAACTTCTCGATGTCGCAGTGTTAGCCCTGCTGTGCATCAGAGGACTTGTGGAAACGCAGGAAGCTTCCCCTATATGGCTCGTTCGGCAGTGTCTCCTTTTAACTTGCCTGTGACGCCGGAGATGGTCAACATCTTCGCAAACAGTCAGACAAATCTTGGAGTGAGCAGCATTGCCCAAAGGAGCCACTCTGTACCGCTCAACATCATGATGCAAACTGAGGTCCCGCCTACATCTGGCCAACAAGGCAGTCGTGAAAACATCACCAACGTCCTTCTGAACAAGCTGGATGGAGACCATGACAACACTGTGCAGGGTCTCAATAGTTTACCCTCAAACTACACTGCGTGCATGAATCTTACCCAGATACTGGAGTCTGACCCCAACCTTTCCTACAGCGACAATCACCTCAGCCTGATGACCTCTGACCCCACCAGCACATGCAAGTTTCAGAGGCCAAGTTACCTTATGGATAATACTGTTAATGAACAAGTGCTTCTCAGCTCAGCGCAGACAGTCTCTGGAAAGCAGCATCAAAAAGAGACCCGATCAATGTTACCTCTGAGCTCACAGCAGCATCAGCAGTTGGATTTTAGCAGCACTATGAAAGAACTCCTGATAGACAACAGCCTTACTGCCGGTAACCAGCTCATGCATCACGTGTCGGACCTCACAACCGGACAGGCAGATGCCCACTGTGGAATCAGGATGAAATCAGAGCTGTCCAGTAGCATTAATGACCTGAACACATTGGACACGAACCTTTTGTTTGACCCCAACCAGCAGCAGGGGCAGTACGCCACCGCGGAGGAGCTGGTGAACGATCCTCTGTTTCAGCAGATTACCAGCGAGGCGTCACATTCAGGTGGGCTCGACTGGCTGGAAAGCAAAGAGCATCCAACCGTTGGCTTGATGGGTTGAGACTGATACAGTATATGTAACATTTTTAGTCATGTTGGACTTTTAATCTTTGTTTGCTGTTTGACTAATTTATTTTCAGGAATTGTAATTTTACTAATTAACACTGGACATATTGTGGTTTGTCCAGTTTAAGTGCCACGCTTGAAGTGCTGTGATGCAGAAAAATCTCTGATTAAAATGCTGGTCATTTTCGTTTAATTAGAGAACATCACCTCACATTGTTTGATCAAGACCATTTCTAACAAGGAAAAGTGTTTTTTTAATGTTGTGTGTAATAATTTCACTGAATATTCAGTGAAAAAATCAAAACAAAACATTTAATTGGTGTAAGAAACAAGATTATTAGTAGTAATAATCTGTTGTTTACATCTTTTCTTTATTTCATTGTGTCTGAATCTTAGTAAATGCAAACATGATCCAACAAAGTATATTTAAATATATTTAAATATACTTTAAAATATATTTGTAGTGTTTCATAATGTTGTAAGTTAAACATAAGAAAACATTTTGTGCAATGCAGGATGTAGATTCATCGGAAAAACTGGAGTATATCATGTATATCTGAAGTATATCTTTAGCTGCGTTTTATTTGATGAATACAGACACATGATTAAAATTATTCAATCATATTGAAACATTTATAGTGGTAATAATTATTAAGAGTCAAATTTACCAAAATAATTCACCTAGTTTAATAATTTCCAGCTGTCATCACTGATGGTTCACATTCATGAACACACTGACTCAGACTGTCATACTTTCAAATCATCTGTTTTGTCTCCACGTTTTCAAGCTTTGAAATCAAATTCTTTACATGAATCTTCTCTGACAATCATTACAGAATTGAGCCTCTAAGAATAATTAATCGGTTTAAAGAGTGGCAGGCAAATTTCAAACAACCTGCAGATATTCATATCAGTAATATGTTTAGGCTTTGTTTGCACATTGTTTTATCTATACTTGCACAATTTAATCTTTGTTATTTATTTAATTCAAATATATGTTTAGAAATATTGGAAATAAATATACGCAAGTACCGGTAAATGGAAAAAAAGAGTTAAAAATATAGTTTTCCCTGGTGGTCCTGAGCTGTGTGAACAAATTCTTTCCTGCAGTGACTCCCATATAATAGATTTATTCATGTATTCAGTGTCTACTGTTTATGGTAGTAATGTCACACACAGTACTGTGGAGCATTGTGGGTTACCTCTCATGTTGTGCGACATACAAACATGAGGGCTGAACCATAGGAAAAATAACTCATTTTGAATGAGGTTTCTGCACTTTTAAATTTAGGAATCGTATCTGAAAGAAGACTTACGTTATTTAAAATGAATAATACTCCTTATCGCTTATAAATAAATCAAATGCATTGTTTGTAATGTAAGAAAGATACACCTTTGAAGCTAACAGAAAGGTTTTCTTCTGCAAAATACTGAATGGACTTTTAGAGTTTGATTCCTATTATTGGTTTCATCATCCTGCACTGACAATCTGTAGAAGCTGTTTTTCTGTACATGACACTGAACTGTTTCTTTGAATGACGAAGGAGAATTTTTTTACTTCATACCCTGAACTGATCAAATGTGAATGTCTTTCTTCACACCGATTAAGGGCTGTGTGTAAAGAAGTCATGCAACTGCAAATGAGGTGCGATCTCGAGAGAGTTTTGGTTTTGGAGGCTTGTTTCCACACCAAAGACTTAACCTTTAATTATTAGCTTTCAAAACATGCACTATGATCTTGGATGTCTAATATCAAGCCATAACTGAATATCAGACATGAAGAAAAAAATGGGAAGTTAGTGAACAATGTGTCACACTGGAATGGTGTGTTTATAAACTACATATCAAATATTACTTTGTTTTCTACCGTTGATAATTTTCTAGATCCAACAGGTAAATAATGTTTTTATGCAGAAAGAAAAAAAACTACCACTAATATATTCATGTGTTTTTATCATAAGTCACACTAACTTTATTTGTTGTACATACTGACAGTGTGGCCTATTGTGTGTGTTTTTGTTCCACTATTTATTTTGAGTGTGTCTTTTTTGTACAGAGAATGTGATCTTGCAAACCAAATGATCTTGTGAATTCACAATAATCTGAATTGCACTGTTGTTATGTTTTGTAGCATACTTTTTACAGGTTTAATAGCATATTACCGCATATCGTACTCTGTACTTTTGTTAACATGATGCATTCACTACGTTGCAGTGGTTAATGACGACATGCAGTAAAGCTCTCACAATGCATGATGAACTGTGACTATCCATAATAATACTCCATATATAATCAAATATGTCGTATTATATTGTAGACAAACTTCCCAGTCAGATGATGAAACTGTTCTCTCTTTACTGTGTTTGTAATAACGTTTGGTTAGCACTGGCGTTTGTGTTTGAACATGATTTAACCCTTGCTCTTGTTAAAGTAGTGGAGCTGTAGAGCTGCCCTCACTGCTGTAAGCTCAGTGTGCAGAAGTTTTGTCTGCATTTTAGCAAGTTCTTTTACAAGTGGAAATGCTTGCGTTAATGGTTTATAAAGACATTTTAGACCAATAAACATTTTAAATACATTGATATCTTGAAATCAGTGTTTCTTATTCTTATTTCAGAGAAAGAGTGTCTGACCTGGAGGCATGACAGGAGTGTTTGAGTAAATATATGTCGAATGTTGTTGGCATTATTCATGCTAAACAAAACATTACATTGCCACTTCCTGTGCCAGGTGGGCCAAAAGAACACCCACTAATTGTGAATCCTCTTCCAGCATATGGAGTGAGGAGGTTACAATGGAAACTTCCATCCATCCATTAATTTCTGTAGACAAGATGATTGCAATCATCTCACTGGCTACAGGCGAGAGGGGGGCGACTCCCCTAATGAGAGTCAGCTCCTTGTGGGCCCCAAGGACATTTCGTACAGTTCCAATGTTTGTCACATAATGTGTACTTCCTGCTGCCAGCAGGGAACGCTGTCACTGTAACTGCATATTGTCTTCAAGCTGGTAAGAAAGAACAGCACTTGTAAGATGAACAAAAACAAACACACATACTCAAAATGATCATCTTCCTGCTGTGTGTATATATATACTGTATATCCGTGTGTGTGAATACACATGTACACAAGGGGCCTGTCGGCATTCAGAGAGGTAGAGCAGCGGGCAGCTTCGTTGTAGGGGGGGCGCCCTAGGGAGCCTTGCTCAAGGACTCAGGGACACCTTGGCTCAAGGACACCTCGGCAGTGCTCAGGAGGTGAACCGGCCACCCTCCACGACCCAGTGGACTGAGTCACATGAGCTGGCCAGAAAGAACAATGTGACGATGTGAAGTTAGCCATCTGATTAATTTGTACAAAACAATGTGACAGTTGTTTAGCTAGCTGTGAATTTGCCGACTGAACAGACTCAGGCATCAGTTCCTCTACTGGGAGATTTTGCAGGTTCTCCTCTGAGTCATACGTGATGACTGACAGGAACTCTTTCTGTATACGTCTATAAATTTGTCATGCATACAACAGCTGAACAGATGGATGGCAACTCTCTAAAATTAACCCCTGACAAGATTCCTGGAATTGATCCTTTCTTAGTACTGTACTTCCTGCATCATTATTTCGTCCATGTTAAACTGGACAACAAGAACCTGGGTGTGCTCTTTAATTCAAACCTGACTGTTCAGAAACACACAACCTTGATCATTCAGTCATGTTACTGCCACCTGAGGAAAACCATAACGGTACTCAAACTATACCTTGCTCTTCTATTTTCTATTAGTCTAATTGTAATTCCTTTATCATGTATAAATCAGAGATCAACCAACTCCAACATGTGCTAAATATGTCAGCTATGTTCAAAACTAAAAACAAAACAGAACATATTGCTCTGGTTTGGATGACTCTACAATGGCTGCCCATTTGTTTAAGGACTGGTTTTCTTTGTAGACTTATTTGTATATTGTCTGGCCCTTAATAGTATATCTGAACTTTTCTCTTCCTGCCAACCAGTGTGCTGCCTGAGACATTCACATTTACTTTTTAATATTTGACTCTACAAAAGAGAAGGAGTGAAAAGATTTTGAGTCTGCTTCTAATTTCATCTAGAACTAAACATGAATTATACTCTCTACCTATGAGCTGGATGTCAAGCACAACCAGGTCATTCTGCAACAAAATGACGACTTCACTTATTGAATTAAAAAAGACAACAAATTTGTAGATTTATGCATGGGATTATTTTTAACAATAAGAGTTTTGCAAGTACTCTTGAATCTGAAAATAAATTTCTAGAGGAAAAGCCGTGATGTCTTCACTTATGACTCCCCAGATTTTGCAACGGAATGTGTATCTTTCCATCTAGTACAGGGGTGACAAACTCATTTTCACGAAGAGCCACATGAGCATAATCGCTATCCCCAAAGAGCCAGATGTAACTTAAAAATGTAACGAAATGTAACTCAGTGTAAAATAAATTTAACTACTCCCTAACGTTAAATAACTCTTAATTTATTACTCATTCAAATTACAAACATTACAGTCGCACAGAAAAAATATTTGTTTCTCTGTAAAAACAAATCCTTTTAATTTGTCAGGTTATTAAACCCACAGAACTCCATCAATCAAGGATCAAACTATCCAAGTGAATAAAGAAAAATAACATCAAACACAAGTCAAAACAATAACTTTATTCAAAATGTTTTTGTCAAAGTTAAAATTATTTGTAGTAAAGGTAGTTCTGGTCAAAGCACACTTTTGACCTATTTATTTTTATACACTCTGACCTTTAATGCTCTCGCGGGCCACATAAAATGATATGGCGGGCCACATCTGGCCCCCTGGCCTTGAGTTTGACACATGTGATCAAGTACAGTATATGAATGGACAGACATGTCCACAAGCTGATTGTTTAAACTCTGCAGAAATGCATGGTGTTTATGCTGTTAGTGTTGTTTTTATTCTGCCTGTTTTTACTGACTTAAGATATCCATCGAAAGCCAGTGAAGAACAAAAACAGGTTGTTGTTGTTGGAACGGGCACTAATGAGGGCGGGTTGAGCTGCAGCTCTAATGCAGTTACACACTAATGATGCGTTCACTTGCTCTGCCTGCAGCAGCCACAGAGCAACCAAACAATTACAGGAGGAAGAGGAGGAGGAGGAAACGAAGGAGGAGGAGATAAAGGAGGATGAATGCAGTGACGACGGTGTCACAGGCTCTCCACTAGGTCAGGTTCACGGTTTCTAACTTCCTGCGTAAACACACAGAGGAAACAACAGAGGCTCACAAGTTCCCGAACACAACTGGACTTGTCCGGACCCTTGTCTTCTTCTTCTTCTTGTCTTTATTCGGGGAAAAGAAGTGCGAAGAAATTATGGCTACACTTTCTCCACAGATCCGAGGACTTCTGACAGATGAGGTAAACTCACTAATTTACTAACTAACTAGTGTTTAGGAGTTATGTTGGAGCCAAAATGTGTTAAATTAACGTGACTGCTCGACTAGGAGTCAGTTAAACCCGTCGTTGACGTCCATAATGAAGAGCCATTACTGCTCGCAACCAGGAAACCCCACGGGCTCGTGCGCGAAGTGAACGCCTCTCCCCGCCATCAACACGTAAATCAGCCACACCGAGTTTTCCTGCGCAAAATAAATAAATAAAAATCATCTCGTCACAGATTTTAGTCCGGATAGTATCATTTGGGCTGCATCACTAGTTATGCGCCAAAATCATTAATCGATTGCGAAATGTGAGGGTGATTCACTCGTTTGACCGTAAACGCGCCAGTAGTGGGGCTCGCGCGGTGAGAACGTCTGATCGGGATGATGTAACTTCCGGCCAATGCTTGGCAACCCCGAAGGGGCCGCAGGGGTCTCCGCTCGAGCCACGTGACAGGGGCTGTCTGAGACCTCCTGCATCCGAGAAACGAGCGCTTGTTTCGGGAGTGGCAGCGGGATTCAGTCCGTCAACGATCACTTCCCTAGCGTGATTAGCGTGATCTGTGGAGAGTTGATTTATAGATTCAGGTTAAAAGTTTATTATCTCCATTAAGGAGTTGGTGTTGCTGCCATCACTGCTCTGTTGGGCAGGGTTGGTCAAAGTGCTGTTGTGTTTATTATATGTTTATAACTGAAGAGATTTAAATACATGCTATTCATTATTTTACTGGCTGCATAAGTATTTAGTTTTAATCATGCAGTAAACTTTTCCATCACTCTGTCTCAGTAAATTTCCACACACTTGAACTCATCTAATTTGACACATACACACACATTCACGTACACATTCACATACTTTGCTTCATAAAATATTTTGATTTTTTTTTTTTTAAAGATAGGGTCTGATTTATTTTGTGGATCCAGAAATGTTAAATAAAAAGACTTTATTTTACCATTATGGAGTAGGATCAGTTAAAAGATTTTAATATTAATTTGTGGAATATCCACAACATCAAACTATGACTTCAATTCCAGTTATATTATATATGTTACATTAAATAATGTATAATAATATAACCTGATGATGCAGAATGCGTGAATGTTCAAAGGCTCATGTGAAGTTCACTACTGTGAAATAAAGATACTGAACTACATCTTTAATAAAAAATCAGGGATTTTTTTTTTTTTTTTAATATCTATCAAACCATATTCTAGGAGTGGGTTTGTCGTCATTTAATGACGTTTAGACTATCATGGGACATTAAGTTAGAAATGCAGTGCAGTAGGGAATATGACATGGCTTTGTTTTTATTGCATTTTTTCATATTCTTCTTTCACTGTTGTGATGTTGTTTCATGACTGTGTTTTTCCATCAGGAAGCAATAATGTACTCTGTCTTTGTTTTTATGATATGTCTTTTTCATAAACTCATAAGACATTCGTTTATTTCAGGAGGAATCCAGAATCTTAAAAGTGAAAGTCATTGCAGGGATTGGACTAGCCAAGAAAGATATACTTGGTGCCAGGTAAGTTGTATATAGTTAACATTAGCACAAGATTTAACCACACGATTAGTAAGAACAACTTCAAGTCAGTTTTCCTGCTGGTTTCTTTATTAAACTATAATGTTTCTTTATTAAACTATATCAATATTTTCTGATTAACATTGCTAAAATAAGTATTCAGAGTTGTCAGACAATCACTTATCATTTTATAATAATCATATTTAATATTAATTTATGCACAATTCCTTTACATGTCAGACTGTTTCAAAACAAACTTAAGAATTGCCATTTAAACATACCTACATGTGTGCTCGCATATGTACATATATGTATCCCTATTAATTGTAGATTTTTTAAAATTTCTTTGTTAATATCACCATGACAATGAAACCACTCTGAATACACCAGATCTTGTCTGTTCTTGAAAGCTAAGAAAGACAAGATTGAGAGACTGCCTGTAAGCTTGTGGGCGGCTGTGGTTCAACAGTTAGAGCAGCTGTCCACTCATTGGACGGTCGATGGTTTGATTTCTGGTGGGGCAATTCCTGTGTGGGTTCTCTCCAGGTTCTCCAGCTTCCTCCCACCTCCAAAAACGTGCATCAGGTGAACTGATCACAAGCGGCTGAAGACGAGACGAGTACGATGGATGGAGGAGTCGTGGCCCTTATGTGGTCACCTCTGCCATCACCTAATGAAAGCGTGAAAGGCTGAAAGCTGGCAGTAAAATGCTTTGAGCGTTTGGTCATTCTAGAAGTGCGCTGTGTAATACAGTCCATTAAGGATATTATGTAACACCAACCACTTAATACGTTACTAATGACAAAATAAGGCCGCAGGCTTCAATTGTTATGGACACCGCAAAGTGGATAATGTGGAGTCATGATGGACGTGGTTTTAATATTATCACAGCGCCTCAAATTGTTGAAACTTGCACTTAAACTCAACTTTTTCATTTAAAACAAACTTTCTGAAATCATTATGTTAACGATTCTGAAGTTTGAATGCACTACATGATGTGAGTGTACATGGACGCCAAATGCAGACTCAGCAAAGGGTTTTCCATTTTGGGTGATTGTGTAATATCCCACAAGACAACAGCTGGACTTCTCTTGTGATCTGCTGCTGACCAAGCTCTGCGCTGTGGTGGTGATGATGATTTTGATCGCTGAATATTGTTTTAATTGTTTTTTTCTATAAAGGAAGAAAAGTTTGTCTTAAAATGTACATTTAAATGTTCATTTTAAGAATTAAAAATGAAAGTTAGTCTTTTCTCAGTCAGTTAGGACGGGTCAGTTGTAAGTGAGTCGGCTTAGGCTGAGTTTGCCTATCTGTTAATTGTATGCAAAGAGCAGGAAAAGAATCAGAAATGTTCTTAACAGAATAAATTAGCCTAGTTGAATCTAAAGGTGTGTTATTTTTTGCAGCGACCCATACACAAGACTTTCCCTCTATGACCCTGTCAACGGAGAGATCACAAGTCTTCAGACTAAAACAATAAAAAAGGTGAGCGCACATCAACACACAGAGTTACACTCACTCCAGCTGTGTCACTCAGTTTATTTAAATTCTGTTTTTTAATCCCATCTCATGTTACATCAAGACACTGGACCCAAAGTGGGGAGAGGAATTCTTTTTCAGAGTAAGTGAAATTATCTCAATATGTAATGTAATTATCTCTTCTGCTGTCTGAGTATTACATATATGTGTAGATAAATTCTTAACAGGAAGCTTTCATTTCCTATAAGTTTTAACATCGTAACACATCTGTCCAGAAAATTCAGTTCAAGCCATTTGCTTCAATTTATCATTATTTATTGTTTGTCAATGAACTCAGTGCTTGTATTTTTACTACGGTCCATGTTTTCTTCCAGGTTCTTCCCAGGAAGCACCGTCTACTGTTGGAAGTGTTTGATGAGAACCGTCTGGTGAGTTTTCCTTTTGTTTGTTTGCTGTTTGTTTACTATGTTCAACAAAATGCCTTATGTTATGTTCAATCATTAAAGATTTTTCTGTGAATTACTCCTGTTTAAGGTTATTAAGGTTTCTGATCATAGTTAAATTCAAACAAGAAACGATTTGGTTTATTAAATATAATATTTATGATTTTCTCGATGAAGCATTTGGTCTATAAATTGTTGGGAAGTACAAGTATTTTTAAACCCAAAAACCTATTGAGCAAAAAAAAAAATTTGAGTCATATACAGTTTTTCCAAGGCAAGAGCTGATTAATTTTGTATGTCTCCTGTGAACGGTGTGTCTCTTGTTTTCTCATGTGAAAAACAAAGCGTCTCATGTACCTGATCCTGACTGATATCCCCTTGTTCTGCTCATGCAGTTGCATGTTTGGTTAACGACTGAAACCTGGATTATGCACAGAATATATGAAATCAGTTTTAACAGACAACATGTTTAAGGAAGAAAAAAATCTCACTAAAAGTTATCACCTTTCCATAGATTTGCAGAAAAGCTTTTTTCAGTATAACAGCTTCTTCTTTGTTTGGTATGTTTACGAAACACCATGGATGAAAATCAACAGATGTGTCATATTTCATTCAAATGATATCCTTTCGTCAAAGTTAACTTTACTTTGTTTTCCTGATACAACTGCCCTTATTTTGCCGCCACCTCGCTGATATTGTTAGAAAACGGAGATACCAGACTATTCAGAGTTGTAAATACAGGCAAATCTGGCTGCTTTAAGGGCATCCCTGATACCTGTTGCTTACTGTGCAAGTGTTGGGTGGACTTTAAAAGCATCACATATTACAACCACTGTTGGATATTGTGTGAATTCTGAGACTGAATTTGGAGTTTTGTTTACCCAAACAAAATCTGTGATAGCGCAAAATGTTAGCGCCACTGTTGGCTGGCTTGTGTGGATTTTCATTTTCAAAAGAAGTCCTGCTTACAGGTGGGGTTTAACTCATTCCTATGCAGAGACAGTTAACCCTCAGGGGTCGTGTTTCCATTACAGCTGATCAGACCTGAAGTCCACAGCTGCATTAGAGGCACCTTGGGGAGCTTTTGATTTTTATAATACAACTGTAGTCCTTTCTGGGGCGAAGCAATCATTTCAAAATAAAATACCAGTACAAAACAAAAGTAGTGGAAAGAATGTAGTGGTAAATGATCAAAAAACTACATGTAGTCAAATAAATATGTCTGTTCTGCGTGCCAGAAATGTGCCAGATAACAGTAAAATAACTGATGAATCTTTGAACAAAGTGTTTTAGTCTCAGATCCAAGTAGTTACAGTATTTTCTGCACTATAAAGCGCACTAGACTATAAGACGCACCTTCACTGAAGGACCTATTTTAAAACTGTTTTCCTATATAAGGTGCACTGGATTATAAGATGCACTGTCAATTTTTGCAAACATTAAAGGTTTTTAGGTGCTCCTTATAGTGCGGAAAATACTAGTATCTGAGTAGTATCTGAGTAGTGTTTTATTTAACAGCTAAATCATTTTTCCAAAGCTGTAATCTAATTTGTGAAATTTAATACTATTGGCGCTTTCCTTTGTTTCATTTGTGGTGGTTATTCCCTGCTGCAGTTACCGTTAGGTGGTCATATTGCCTGTTTGTTTACTAGGTGGTTGGTTTGTCTGCATGCTTATCCAAAACACGCTGAACAAATTCCTTTGAGTGGGTCTCGCACTGGAATCGACCTAATTAAATTTGACTCTTTTTAACTTTGCTTGCAAAGGTGTTTTTCTTGAACAACCCATAGACCAGACGCATTAGAGGAGTTGTTGTCGTTGTATATTGTGGTGCAGATCCAGAAAAAAAATGTAGATTCATCTGTTTGAAAAGGTTTCCTGTTACAAATCCAGTCACCTGAACAAGGTTATTTTGGTTTTTGATAAAGCTTGACTGAAGTAAAAGTTTTCGATGACCTTTCTTTGGTATGCGGATTAGTATGCAGCTTTCTATTTGAAATATTCATGGACTGCAGTTTTCTTTTTGAATTTTAAATAAGGATATTTTGACATTTCTGCGCATATTTGACATTCTCTCCTCCTATGGTGAGACACTGATTCCTCAGCTTGTCTGAACTGGTAACCTGCTCACTAAATATCACAAAAAGCTGCACACAAAGAAGTCAGTGCAGCTTCATTCCAGCAGCAGTTTGTTCTTATCTCCACTGTGCACAAAATGACACATTTTTGCACAGAATGAACATGTCTGTGCTATAAAAGTAAAGTCATCTGATTCTTTTGCCCCACTCCCTTCTCAGCTGATGTTCTTTATGCTTCTCGGATATTTATAAAGGAACTTGTGCAATGTTCAAGTGTTGCACAAGAGTTGGCTTTGATATTGTATTTTATCTGTAGTGCATCAGTAGGTTACAATGAAAAATCAATAATAAGAGAGTCTTTCTCTCTCTCTAACCACAAACACACATACACGCACACACACACACACACACACACACACACACATATACACACACAGCTTTCTCTCCATTCTGCTTGTAATTTTAGTTGTAGTTAATCTGAATGTTTAGGGAACTTTTCATCATGTAAGTTTGCCGTCATATTAGGAGAGGGTGTGTCTGACTTGGTGCCATACCTCCTCTAGAGTTTGCAGAAAGCTGGAGGGTGTGTCAGCTGTGTGAACGTGTGTGTGTGTGTGGTACATCTGATCTAAACACAGAGGAATGACATATGTTTGTTAGTGCTGTAAACAATATGCCTTTTGTTGTTCACTTGGCTATTGTTCGATAATGACCATAGAGTTTGTGTGAATGTGACCTTTCACCTGGAGCCATATGAGTGTTTTTTATTTAGTTTTTTTTGATCGTTATGTCTCATTATAACATATCCTGCAAGCAAATATCAAATTTAAGAAATGCTGTTTCTCAGTGCGATTATCAACTTCTGATCTATCACCTTGTCAATGTTAAAAGTGACACACACACTTAATGCTGACATCAACATGCCAGCGACTTGTTGAGCAGGTCAAGCTTCATGCTGACAATGGAAACAGGAATGAAACCGGTCAATTAATAAGATGCTACGTGAAGATCCTTTAGATATGATATGTTGCCTGTCTGACGTCCAGAGATCACATGAATGGTTGGTCTGTGAGCTACATCAGCGTATGCAGAAGTTGCCATGGTTGCTGACCTCTGAATGAATGTCATTAACAAACATTTTTTTAAAAATTTAATTTAATTTTTTTAATTTTATATACTGGTTTGATCCCCGAAGGGAAATTAAGAAAGCATGGAAGACTGATAAAATTAGGAGCTGCTATGCAACAACACATATTTGATCAGGCTGACCTGCTATAACACTACATCTTCAGTCTTAATATAATTATACTTGGAAGAACTCCTGTTGTTTCTGTGTCAAAGGGCACGGCTACGCAAACAGCAATTCACACTTGCAATAAAAGGTACAGGGCAGGAGGCCTGTGGGAAAAAACTGCGAAAATAATCAGAAAATGATGAAATCCCTTAAAAAGGAAGTTGGATCAAATGTATTTTGGTGAGTTAGTGCCATAACAAATAGAACTATGGTCACCTGTGTCTTATCTGATGAGAAAACTGGAAGTATTTAAGGTTATTTTGTGTCAAACTAATTTTCACTGAGGGCCACATAACGGCTGTCCTCACAGGGCCAGATGAAATTGATAAATGTAACTCAGTGTAATGTAAAATAAACACAATTACTTAATGTTAAATAACTCTAAATTTATTACTATTTATTACAATCAAGGATCAAACTATCCAATTAACAAAGAAAAATAACATCAAACACAAGTTAGGACATTTACTTTGTTCAAAGCATTAAAATGGGCATAATTACTGCATTGTAGGAAATGTAGTTTCAGGTTAAACCATGCTTTTGACCTATTCATTTTTAGACACCTTTTATGCTCTCGAGGGCCACATAAAATGATGTTGCGGGCCTCATCTGGCCCCCCGGGCCTTGAGTTTGACACATGTGTGGTATGATTTCAGTCCAGATGGAGACTGATGGCAGTTTTGTTATCAGCATTATATCAAGTGAAGTCTATATTCTAACAGATATTATGGTTCTCTTTGCTCACAGCTGGTGTAGCATGTATGTTTGGCTTGGTCAACCTGTGTCCTGTGTTTCTCTATACATTTGCAATTGAGGTTATACTATTTGATAGTTTTGGTGGTTTCAGTGCTCTTTCAAGACACTAACACACTCTAGATTGGTAATTGGCACCATGGCTGCTCATGCAGAGACGTCCACTGCCCCATACAATCCATGCCAACTCCATTGAATCAGTTCGTAACATTTTTATTCAGCATTTCCTTGGTGCACAGATTTCGGTGTCACATCCATGTGCATATTAATTATTCATCTTATGAATTAAACTTGAGTAGTTTGTCTTGTTAAAAAAAAGAATATCTACACTTGCAGCAGCCAAAGTCTCCTGTGGTTAATCATATTTATCATTGCTACATGTCTTTCTAGTACACCCCACACTGATTTGGAAGCACACTAATGCTCTGAAATAGGCCAGCTTGGCTCACAATAGGCTGCCATTAATAAATATGGCTGTCAACGGCAATGGCGAGGAAATAAGACCAGCACTGTCCGATACAGGAGGTGTCATATAACAGGTGTCAAGTCACTGCCGAAGCACTACATGTTCTTTCTCACTTTTAACTTCTTGTGTTTTCTATAGGCAGGCTAGTTTATCTACATCTCTATTCAGGATTTGTTTTCTCCTTGCAGGAGTAAAAATAGTTTCTCAAATGTCTCTGAAGGCTTAAGTTGTGCTTTTGCGTAAAATACATTTGGACACGTTTACAGTTTACAACCACGGTCATGTGCATATTTTTGCAGGACATGATAGTCTTGTTGTGTGCTTTGAGATTTTGCAGTGCAGTCGTCAGCTTTACACATGATTATATTGAAAGTCATTCTGTTTGATTTCCTGTAATTCAATAGCAGTGGGTAAAAATATTTGTAGGGGCACAGAGCAGCAGAAATATTAGAAGCCTATAGCTGCAGCAGGAAGTAGTCTTGAGTAAGTGACCTGAAGCGGTAACAGTTAACCAGAGCTTCGGTGTCTGGTGCAGCATAGACGGCTTACATGTTGTTGTTTTTTCCCCTAAAGCAGCCAACAAAGTGGAAGTAGCCAGACAGACGTAAGGTGTTGTTATATCTGATTGGAAATTTTGAAGTTCAGCTAACTTGCAGCTAGGCTAATGTTGTGAATAGCAGTGGCAGTAGAAGCCCTGTTTGTAAAGTTTTTGTGTTTTATTTTTTGTACAGGGTTTAGGCTTCCTGTAGAGGCAAGTCTTTCTGGATTGCTCTAGTTTCAAAGGTCATGTGTTTGGGTCATATCTCCAAACAGAATCACTGACTACCTCTGACTAAAAGCTGAGATCAGCCCGGACAGGAATGTCGGTTGTCACTCGAGCTATTTTGGCAATGTACAGCCTCTAATGATTGTGATCACAGAGGAGACTACGGAGCACTTGCTTTTGCCCTCCTTATTATTCTTCGAACCGGCAAGTTTGATCATGCAGCTCTTACCAGTGCTGCAGGGATTAGAGAGTTAAACGAATGGCACGTCGACTGCGCTTGCATTTTGCGTCAAGGAGAAGCCACACGGACCCTTTGTCAGAAAGCCTCAGCAGCCATGGTGAGGAGAGTGGAGTCAGTGCGCCAGCTTGTAGCCCTGCTGAGAGCCTGGCTCACAGCACTGTCCGCCTGAGGGTGACTCCCCTGTCACCAAACTATGCTAAGCTACAAAGAGACTCTTCAGGATTCAAACCCGACGCTAAAACTGGAGGATTTAACAAGAAGAGCATTCTGCAGATCTCACTGCAGCCCTGTGGGAAGGTCCGTGGAGAGCTTGATGGCAGTCTAGAGGATGGAGACCTGGGCGGTTGTGAAGGAGGAGCAGGTTGCGGATCTGACGGAAGCTCATGTAGCAGCAGTATGGCAAGTGATCCCGGGTACTGTAGCAGCAACAGCATCTTTGAGCCAGAAGCTCCAGAAAAGCACAGGACGACCCAGGAGATGAGTTTACTTTCTCGGAAGTCCAAGGTCCGACTGAGACGGTGCTCCTCTTTGGTTATATTTCCAAAAAGCCCTTGCAGTACCCCACCTGCTTCTCCAGTCAGTCCAGTGGCTTTACCTACTCTGCAACCGCTGATGGAGACGCATCAATCGTCTCTCCAGACACATCCCAGCGAGTTTTCATGCGATAATGAGGGAGTGACTTGCAAAGGGTCCACACACGCGGCAATGAATTGCCGACGTCTCCCAAAAGGAAGCTGTTCAGCTGAGTTCAGGGACACCAAACATATGGTGCAATTTAATATTCCTGTACAGGATGAACCAAAAAGCAAAATGGAGGAGAGGTGTGAAGTAATGGAACTGTCATCACCTCTAGACGGATCGAATCGTCACTCTAGTAGCTTACTGCTGCACTTTGCTCATCAGAGACCAATTATACCTGGGAATGGAGCTACAACTATGACTACAGTCAACTTAGGAGGTCCTGAGGCTCCCAACCCAACTGCACACTCTGAGGGTGGAAATAACCCTCACAAAAAACTATATCGTAGTACCTCTGCTTGTTTGTTCTCCGCAACTAAACCCTTGCAGAGAAATCAAAAGCCCTGTTCGTCAGGAAAAGGGAAGGAAATACCCGAGGAAAGGCTTTGTCATCACGCCATACAAAGGAGCTTTTCCCTGGAGTTGCCCTATGCCAACACTGGAATTTCATGCCATGTTTCAAATTCAAAACTTGGCAGTCCTTGTTCTCCACATGTGCACATTCATTTGTCTCCTGGCTGCCCAGCAAAGTCATCTAACTTTGTTACTGATGCAAACACAAACTACATAGGGAATAATGCACCTCAGAGCCCAGGTCAGAACTCCAAGGTGAGTGTTGCATTTTTGAATTGGGATTAAATTGATCAGGAATCAGCTGAGGCAAGCTGTCTTCACATAAGCAAATGCCACATAAAAGCGCTGTGAAGGAGCGCTATGCACTGGCCTTAAAGAGTTGTTCGACTGGTTGTAGGAGATTCCAAACAGCTTCAGTACGACTGATCCAGTACATTCTGTCTTCTGTTGTCAAGTACGGATTATAATCTAAATTGGACTGTTGTGAACAAATAGACATTTTCGTATTTTTCATTTTAAAGCTACTTTTGCTGAAGTAAAGTTCAGGTGATTATTTTTTTCTAAACTTTTGCATTTTCCAGGTAATGTAAAAATACTAGTACACACTTAGTGACAGTGCTGCCGTCTTTTGCTGCTATTGACATTCTCGTCCGTAAAACTCAGCGTACTCGATGATAGCCGTTAGGTTCATTACAGGCCAGAATGAAATTTAGTATCTGAGAAGTTTTCCGCCGGTATGTCATGCAATTAACAAGCCCAATGTGGATAAACAGACAAACATTCAGAGGTATCGGATTACGTACATTACAGTAAACCATTTATATATTGGTTTCAAAGAAACGGGAGGAGGAAAAACTGCCTCTTCCACCTCATGGGTCTGTGAAGATGTCCTCAACTTGTTGAGTTGCCCTTCATTTTTCTTATTCTATAAGTACCATGAGTAATCAACTTAAATATTTACCCGGACTAATTTTAGTGGTGGGAAAAGCAGTGCCCCTGGCTGATATAAATAAAGTGCCTCTGAAATATTCGCCCTGACTCCAGATAGTCTGGTGGTGTGTACCACTGCCCAGTCTCGTGGATTCAAATTTAACAGCGTGATACGAGAGTAGAGCACAGTCATTCCAGCCATCTGTGGACATGGTGTGTGTGTCTATGTGGTGGGGGTAATGTAATGTAGTCAGGATGTGAGCGTGAGCCTTTCCCAGTAAAAGGGTGGTGTGCCCCTTCCCTGTGGGTCCCCCTGCCAGGCAGTGTTTGTGAAGTATCAGGTGTCAGCCTTCCTTTGCATTTAGCAGGTTGTCAAATACGAAAGTCTTCTGCAGTAATGAGACATTTACTTTAGAAGGTCTAAATTTGCTCTTCAAAATCTAATTTCTTGCTTTAATTTAACCATGAAACACGATGAAGTGTATTAATGTCACTTCAGATTTATCTTGGTGCGTAGTCCTGCTAGAATAATTAGTCCTGTGTCAGTCAGGCATCAAATGCTGCTTAGCTTTAATTACATTGTGGCTGCGTCTGCCTTCAGTGGAGCATCAGTAATCTTTAATTTCATTTAAAAATTCAAGTAACGGGATAAATTAAATATATACAGAATATTTTTTAATGTAGATTTTATATATATATATATAATATATATATATATATATTTTTTTTAGATTTAAAATTAAGACAAAAATATATATAATTTTTCGTGTTACTTGAATTACTAAATTAAATTAAAGATTGCCGATGCTCCACTGGTTATATATATAACGGTTGATATAATATCTTTGGAGTTTAACATAAGTCAGTAAGTAGTTGAGCGTTGCTAAAGAAGCTGTGTACTCTCAGATGACCTACAATTTACAACAACAGTAAAAAGGCCAACCTCATTCCTGCAAACATTTCCAACAGTAAAGGGAAAATAACCTTTTCTGATTTTGCCATTTATACATTTTCTGATCTGACAAATAAAAACCTGCATCTTTCTGAACATATTTAGTCTGAATGTGACCTCATTTTTTGGCCTCATTCACGTTTACCGAGATGTTATCAAAAATGCTAAGAAAAACAAATCAGATGTAGAGTTACGATTAACAAAACAAAAATTTCACAGTGGAAATCTTTTGGAAAGTTTCAGACGCTCTTATCTGCAGTGATCTCATAACTGAGTGTGTGTGTCATCACACACGTTAATGAACAACCAGCTGTGACCTTAACACGTGAAAACATGCATCAGAAATGTCTCCGCTGCCTTTCCCAGCAAATCACGAGTCCTAAGTTACTGTTTGTTTGGTTTTAGCCCAATAAACAGTCACTTGAGATTTATCTATTTTTAAACTTTCTTGTGACCAAAAAGTTGATCTTGTTCTACCATTATGGAGGGTCCATATTTAACAGTCTGAGGCAGTAAAGCACAGCTGTCACATTGTGTTAATGATAGAGGGGTGCATTTCGTTGTTCAATTTAGATTCCTTATAATGAGTTCAGGGAAATTACCAGCAGTAAGATAAGACAACGCCAAGATTATCCTTTAGACTAAAACTGGACTACAAACAGCTGATTTCCTTTTATTCCTTGAAATTGATCTTTTTATATTTATACCTATTTTTTATATATAATCTTCTCCCCATCAGCAAATAAATAATGCATCTGAAACTCTGGGGATGCTCTGAATGGACATTTATCTGTTTGATTCTTTATCGTCTTCATTAAGGCCGGTCTCGCCTCACCCTACCTTCGGGGAAGTTTCCAGTGAAGAGGCGGTCTCATTTGAGGAAAATTCCATTTGTGTTTACTGATTGATCCTGAAATAGAAATGACCTATAATGACGAGCAGCAACATGCATGGCTGTAATTGTTTATACATTAGTTTATGAAATGCTTAGCTGAGTTTTCATTTGAAATAGGAGTCCAGTCTGGGATTGTTTCTGTGCAATCGTTCAAAGCCAGGAGAAGAGAATATTGCTTGCATTCCATCTTTGGTTATTTTAAAACTTTAACAGCAAGTTTTATATTTTTACTGCAAATGTTTGTTAGTACAAAATATTACAGTACTTGTTGGTCTGTGCAATTAAAAGTAATCCAAATCAAACCTTAATCTGTGATGGGGTTCTAATGGAAGTGGATATTAGATGGATGTAGATTTTATCAGTGCAGACAATTAATAGGAATGTAAAATTTTAAATTCCGTTCCTTTGGAAACGCACTAATAATAATATAGTTTTGAAATGTCACTTAACAATTTTGTTATTTCTCTACACTCATCAGGCGCAAGAAATTTAAACGAAAGGGGGGGGGTGCATCACCATGTTGTATATGAAACCACACTACTGTGTTTACTGTATACATCCAGCATACTGGAGATTTCTGTAGATAGGCATGAAGAACACTGCATTTCAACTCTCTTACTATTCTTTGAGCTGTGATGTGTAAATAAATATAACAAAGTCAACGCCTTCAAGGCAGCCATTAAGTAAAATTTCATTCAATCCTTTAGTAAATTGTCTTTTGTTATTTTGCAAAGGCAATAAAATATACAATAATAATAATAATTATAGTAACTCTGATGTGCCTAAACTTACAAGGAATGTGTGAAGCGTTCAGAGAAGAGACGATTTCTTTGACAAATACCACATTATTCTGGTATCACAGTGCAACCATTCATTGTAGACTGGTGAACACACTTGTAGCTAAATCAATACGGACACGGATGAAGTCAAACGACTGTTTCACAGGAACAGAATGCGAAGTTTGAGCTGGTATAAAAGATTCTTAGCTATGTTTTGTTCTATTGATTGAAGGGATTGATCGAAAGCCTCATCTTAATATGATATAGACCTGACATTAGATAATTATAACTAATACAGAAAATACACATTGTTACTATGGCAATATGAAAGCAGCTCTTATGGCTCCAGAGACAACTGAGGAACAGATCCTGTCTAGGTGTGTGGTATGTGTATAATATTGATATTGGAATTGATCCTGACTTCTATCTCTCTTTCTGTCTTTCTGCCCCCCCCTTCAGACACGAGATGATTTCCTGGGGCAGGTGGATATCCCCTTAAATCAGATACCGGTGAGTCCTTTTGTAGGAAATCCTTGATGCTTTAACTTCATTTAAGTTCATTTGTTGGATGCGTGTCAACTTTGCTGTCGAGCTCTTGACCTCCACCTTTCCAAAGTCTCCACGAAAACACACACACCCCCATTCCAGTGTCTGTTCCACATCATTGTCTACGGTTTTGGAAACAGTGTCCGTTGTGTTTATGTTACCTTCCAGCTTTGTTTCATTATAAATACAACACCCACACCGTAGTGCTCATGGTGTGTTTCACTGTCGTCTCATGCAAAAGGTTTCTATAAATCTACTGTGAAGTGATATACATAGGCCCAGACGGTAGGTGTATTATTATGGCTATTAAAATACTTTTGTTTTCTTTTATTTTTTAATTCTCAGACGGAAAATCCTAATTCAGAAAGGCCATACTCATTCAAGGATTTTCTGCTTCACCCACGAAGGTTGGCATGGTTATTTTTTGTTTATCTTAACCCACTTTTCATTTCATTTTTGCATCTATAAAAATCTGCAGGCCTCAATTCATGCGTTTTTAACAATATTCACATGTTTGTTGTCCAAAAAATGTTTTGCATGCAGTCACAAATCCAGAGTCAAAGGCCACCTTCGTCTCAAAATGACCTACCTCCCAAAAAACCCCGGATCAGAGGAGGAAACACCTGATCAAACTGAGGAAGTAAGTTTTGGCTGATGTTTCATCAACAACAAGAGGCTTCAAGATCTTCCAGAATATTGTAGATCATTCTGTGTTTGTGTGTTTATGACAGCTTGTACATTTGTTTTGCTGAAAACCCAGTGTACTCAGTGTATTTTCTGTTTAAACATTGGTCCAAGTAAAATGATACTCATGATAATAATAACATTGATGCTAATAATGATGATGCTGATGACTCACTGGAGGCACAAATACCATATTGCAGGGGTGTCAAACTCATTTTCACCGAGGGTCACATCAGCATAATGGCTGTCCTCAAAGGGCCAGATGTAACTAATAAATGTAACTCAATGTAATGTAAAATAAATGTAACTACTCCTTAGTGTTAAATAACTGAATTTATTAAGTTTTCTTGTTGTTATAACATAAATCCTTTTCATTTGTCAAGTTATAAAAATTAACTTTGTTCAAAACATTTTTGTCAGAGTTAAAATGGGCTTGATTACTGCATTGTGGGCACAGTTTTGTCCTATTTATTTTTAGACACTCGAATCTTTTATGCTCTCGCGGGCCCACATAAAATGATGTGGTGGGCCACATTTGGCCCCCGGGCCTTGAATTTGACACGTGCCATAATGGTTGGTGGTCTCAGAGGACTTTAAATATCTGTACGGCCCACCAGTGTTTCAACTCAAAAAGCTTCTTAGATGAAATGCAGGCGAAATGTCTTAAAACGCTAAACAGAAGTCTAGTCGCTTCAGAATCAACTCTCGGGGATAACATTCCATTCGACATCTTGATTCTAAACTTATTGTTTATGTTTTGCAGCCTGGTTGGGAGTTTCTGGAGGCCCAGGACATGTCAGGTCCCAGACAAAGTCAGCTGCTACCCGCTCTGCCCCCTGGCTGGGAGGAACGGCAGGACAACCTGGGAAGAACCTACTATGTGAACCATGAGAGCAGAACCACTCAGTGGCAGCGGCCGACAACCCAGTAAGAAAGTGTCCCCAGCAGAAGTCCAACACTTTGATTAGTGCTACAGTTCTGACTGTGTATGTGTGTGTGTGTGTGATTGTCCTCTAAACAGTGACAGTGATCTGGAGATGCAGAGGAGACAGAACAACAATAACATGGAGGTGGAGCACGCTTTTATTTCACGCAGGCAGATCTCTGATCCCGATGAAAACAACACACAAGAGTCTCCTGAGGTAATTTTGACTTTATAATCAGCGGCCCTTTGTATGCCTGCTTCTGGGTCCTGCTTGTCTAACATGTTTTGTTTAAACATACTTGTTTTTTCATTCTGCTCAGTCTAATTGTGAGTTTTCAGATGCTAGTTTTATTTAAATATGAATACTTACATTCCCAGTTTGCCTGTGACAAAACAGTCTTGACTTTGCAGAACTTTTTTTTTTTTTTTCCAGTATTGTTGTTTTAGTGATAACACACAGGTGTTTTGAGAGGAAATACCCTTTTTTGCAAACCCTACCATCCCTGCTTATCATCATAAAAAAACAAATAATCTGGTGAACATGTGGATGATCAGAGTCAGATATTTTCATCATGATTTGATGGAGGCGATTTAATGAAACATGAATGCATGAGGGAATGAATGAATGACATGTTGGAAGGTTACTGCTCCTAACACGCAGACAGAGCAGCAGGAGTCATTATGCGACTGAAAAACAAACTCACACACGCAACAGTGGATGCATCTGAGAGAATCACTGATCTATGCCAGGGGTGTCAAACTCATTTCCATCTAGGGCAACATCAGCATAGTGGCTGTTGTCAAGATGTGACTTAAAAATGTAACTTGATGTAATATAAATGTAAAATAAATGTAACTACTCCTTAAAGATAAATAACTTCAAGTTACAAACATTACATTTGCACAGAAAAATGTTTGCTTGTTACTCTGTTATAACATAAATCCTTTTAATTTGTCAAGTTATCAAACCCACAGAACTCCATCAATCAAGGATTAAACTATCCAAGAGAATAAAGAAAAATAACATCAAACACAAGTTAGGACATTAGCTTTGTTCACAATGTTTTTGTCAGAGTTAAAATGGGCTTAAGTACTACATTGTGGGAAATGTAGTTTTGGTCAAAGCACACTTTTGACCTATTTTTAGATACTCTGACCTTTTCTGTTCCCACGGGCCACTTAAAATGATGTGGCGGGCCACATTTGGCCCCCAGCCCTTGGATTTGACACATGTGATCTATGCCGTCTGGAAAAGAAAGTAAAATCTGTGACTTAGGAAAACGTTTGATATCTGAAATACCTAGCAAAGATCTGTCCTTGAGAAAGGAAAAAAGTGTGGAAACACGTCAAACCGGTTCACCCGTTCTTCACAAAGTCATCATTGTCTGGATAAAAGACTTGAATCTCTAACAATGCCTTCAACAGAGAACATTCATATGAATAGAGCCACTAAAGCGAGCCATCCAAAACTCCATCACAGCGACGTTTACCACAGAAAACACAAGTGCAGAGGAGCAGGAGCATACTGAGATTAACACACCTTTTGCTTCGGTGTCATTTTTAACTTTGTGAGTGTGTGAGAGGTGAACGCAAGTGGTTTACGTTACTCCCTTGAAGAAATCCTGTCGTTTCCACTTAAATGTCGATCTTGAAATATGCTATAAAGATAATTCCCTTCATCCCGTAGTGACATTAGCTTCATCCGTCAGTTCAAATCCTCTTTTAAATTGAATGCATTTTACAAGAACCTGTTTTTCCTCCTCATTTCTTTTCAAACAGGAGATTTTTCCATATCACCTTTTCTCGTTATTCATTCAGGAGTTTTATGAATGAAGTTTTGTGGACCACTTATCATACATGAAATTCCAATAACATTGCAAAACCTGATGGGTCCAGAAACACCTGTTGTGGGTCTTGTGTTTTTCCATAGCAAATAGGCTATAATATCAGCTGTTGCAGGTTTATCCCTCACTGTGTCTATGACATAACTGTTAAAAATACTTGTTAGGTTAATGAGCTTAGATTGCATGTGGATCCCAAACTTATGCCAGATGTTGCAGTGGTGGCTGTAGCAATGTAGTATTCACTCGTTCTGGAATAAACACTTTCATCCACTCTAACTCCGACCGATCTCTTCTGCTCCTTCATTTTAGAGTTGGGATTTCATTACAGACAACGACGCCATGTCCCACAGCTATAACCAGGTCACATCACCTTCACCCCGCTTGCCTGTGCCAGAGTTTCACCCTTACTCCGACAATCAGAGAAGTGTTCGTGCCTCAGCGGCCACAGCTGGCGACCTGCGTGCCTCCCGGACGGTGAGAGGTTTTCTGTACAGCACGAGGTTTTAGATAAGAGACTAGGAAGCGCACTGATCACATCTACTCCCGATGCTGCAGGGTCGTGCTAGTGTTTCAAGCCATTCCAGTCTCAGTAGAAGTGCCTCAGCTTCAACAGGAGAGGAATATCCCATTAATCCTATGGTAATTATTCCCCAACCCCTCCTGAAAACACTTCTTCCATTTTAGTGAATTCAGACCCCGTGGTTTATATCGTTTCCTTATCTCTGAAAATTCCGATATTGTTTTTAATCGATGTGTGTTTCTTCGTTGGTGTTGTTGTGTTATTGAGCTTGAGGTTTTCAGTATTGATCACTGGATTCAATGCTATCATTCAATAGCTGCTCCCCACCTCCACCGGACTTCCTCCAGGATGGGAAGAGAAGCGAGACACTAAAGGAAGACGCTACTACGTCAACCACCTCAGCCGAACCACCTCTTGGACACGACCCCCGCTTCAGGTGCTGAGAGGAGGCTTTTCTTGTTAATATTTAAAGAAAGGAAATGAAAGTGTAGTGATCCACCATGGTCAGATGGGATTTGACTCATTTGCTTAACAACGGTATTTGTTTGTGGACAGAAAACCACAGATGGACAAGGAGCAGCAGCAGCAGCAGCAGCAGCGGGAGTGCAGAGTGGTGCAAGTTTACCCCAGAGCCCCCCTCCATCCCAGTCATCCCCCCCCTCAGATGAGTCTCCACAGCATACCCCTGGCCCCGACAGCACCTTAGAATCTGGTGTCCTACCGGCGGGCTGGGAGGTCCGCAGCGCTCCCTGTGGAAGACCCTTTTTCATTGACCACAACACAAAGACTACTACCTGGGTGAGACGGCTGCTTTGGGGCTTCTTTTTCATTACCGACCACTAGTAACTGCCTCCAGTAGATTATTTCACCAACAAAGAATGGATTTTTTAAAAATGTGTTTAATTGGTGTTTACTTAAAAACAATGTGTCCAACAGTCAGTTAGTTCTTCCTCTTTTGTAAATAGTCATAGTTGTCTGAAACACACCAATTTGTTTTCAGGGAGATCCCAGACAAAAGCTTTCTGTCAAACAAAGGAGAACAGCGTCACTCGACCCATCTGATCTTGGTCCATTGCCAGTAAGTTTATCAGTTGCACTAAAGCTGTAATGATCAGTTAAACATTATATACTATAGGCTAATTAAAATGAGATTAGAACTGATGCTGCTGATCCAAAACCAACTAATATTATACTGTCTTTCCTCCTTTAAGCCTGGCTGGGAGGAGAGGGTCCACAATGATGGGAGGATATTCTACATAGATCATAGTGCGTATAACATTCAAAAATAAACATATTCAACTAATTAATGAAATATTGTTTTTATATGAATGAAGGGCCTCTAATTTATTATATTTCATAGACACCAAGAACACACAATGGGATGATCCCAGACTGCAGAGCTCAGCTATAACTGGACCAGTGAGTATAAACTGTTTCTGACATAATATTCTGTGATACATTAGCGCACAATAAAAACTGTTCTCTATGTATATCTTACTTTTTTTTTTGCACAGCTGAATATCATCTAGTTTGAGTCTTTGTTTAAAACTCTTCCGGTGCTTGCAGAGTATTTCTTTATCACAGTTTGGATGATCTTCGAGAAGCCTGATGTATTTGGAGGGGCCAAGCAGCCAAATAGAAACTATTAACTTGTTGCAAACGACTTGAGCAACAACATTAAAGAATGTCCAGTCTGATCAGCGTTATATGGCTGGCCATCCTAGCGTGACATTGAATTACATTCCCCAATGTCTGAATCTGTTTCAGCTTTTTCCTGCAGGGATGCTTTTTTTGTAAACCCCTGCTGTCCGCACCGCAGAGCCCAAAACACTCACACTTTCACTGTGATGCCTGATTTGGTCTAAGTGAGGCTTAAACTTTAATTGTTGCCACTAAACGCTCTCTTTTGTTGATTGCAGGCAGTGCCTTATTCCAGAGATTATAAACAGAAGTATGACTACTTCCGGAAGAAGCTGAAGAAACCGGTGAGGCTGTTGAACTTGGAAATCCCTGAGAGATTTATTTGAGTTCCTTTTGTTTCTGATATCGGCTTCCTAGCTGTCCTTGATTATTTTCACCTTTAGATAATCAGAAACCTTCTTATTCAAAGGCCTCCTTAGCACTGATGTAATACATATAATGTCCTCACAGGCTGACATCCCAAACCGCTTTGAGATGAAGTTGAGACGGAACGCGGTGCTGGAGGACTCGTATCGACGTATCCTCTCCGTTAAGAGGCCAGACCTGCTGAAGGCACGACTGTGGGTGGAGTTCGAAGGAGAGAAAGGACTGGACTATGGTGGCATCGCCAGAGAGTGGTTCTTCCTCATGTCTAAGGAGATGTTCAACCCGTACTATGGACTGTTTGAGTATTCTGCCACGTGAGTCTCTTTTTGTACCTTCTTTAGTTAGTCTAGTGCAGGGGTGTCAAACTCATTTTCACCGAGGGCCACATCAGCATAATGGCTGTCCTCAAAGGGCCAGATGTAACTAATAAATGTAACTAAATGTAACTCAATGTAATATAAAATAAATGTAAATACTTCTTAATGTTAAATAACTCAGAAGTTATTACTTATTCAAGTTACAAACATTACAGTTACACCGATAAAACATGTTTGTTTGTTTCTCTGTTATAACATAAATCCTTTTAATTTGTCAGGTTATTAAACCCAAAGAACTCCATCAATCAAGAGTCAAATTATCCAAGTAAATAAAGAAAAATAACATCAAACACAAGTTAGGACATTAACTTTGTTTAAAACGTTTTTGTCAGGTTAAAATGGGTGTAATTACTGCATTGTGGGAAATTTAGTCTTGCTCAAAGCAAACTTTTTGGCCTCTTTATTTTTAGACACGCTTTATGCTCTCGTGGGCCACATAAAATGATGTGGCGGGCCACATTTGGCCCCCCGGCCCTTGAATTTGACACATGTGGTCTCGTGTTTAGATACAAACATCCAAACGGTGTCCTGCTGCATGTACTTACGATTCAATTCATGTTGAGAAAGAGGAAATGATGTTTTAGTCTCCAGATGGCCAATATAGAGATGGGAAACAATCTTTCTGTGTAATCAGAATCATTTCTGTTGTTGGTAAGAATTGTTTTTATTTACACAGGTACAAGACACATATGACAGAAATAAACTGATTCTTTGTTACTGACAAAAATGATAATCTTATAAAGCAAAAAATGAGCTGCGATCAACGTCTGGGAAGTGAACGTGTACTTACACAAATTAGGATGAGCATCAACAAAAATAAACCTTTAGCAGAGAAGCTGATGTTTGGAAGTTGTTGTTGTTTCAAGTCCCCTCTTCATGTTGTGTGTTTTCCAGGGACAACTACACACTGCAGATTAACCCTAACTCAGGTTTATGTAATGAGGACCACCTGTCCTACTTCAAATTCATCGGCCGTGTGGCAGGCATGGCGGTTTACCATGGAAAACTCCTGGATGGTGAGTGCGACCTGATTGTGGGGCTTCGGATAATGTATAAGGGTGATTTAAACATTTTTATCGTGTAGTAACAAAAGTAGGGGTCTGAAGGAGTTAGAGCAAATCGTGTGCTTTGAATACATCCTATTGTTTCTGTTTGTTTTTTAGCTTTCTTCATTCGGCCTTTCTACAAAATGATGCTGCAAAAGGCGATTACTCTCCAGGACATGGAGTCTGTTGTGAGTGTCGATTTCGCTAACCGTTACATAAACACCTTGAATGTTATCATCATGTTATTACATAATAATAACATGTTATTCATGATAATAACAGTTACATGAACAACATGAATCAGAACCTTTAAATCTGGAGGTCATTCACCTGGCAAATATCTCTCTTGTGTTTGCAGGACAATGAATATTTCAACTCTCTGAAGTGGATTTTGGAGAATGACCCAACAGATTTGGATTTGACATTCACCATCGATGAAGATCGGTTTGGACAGGTCTGTTAAACAGCCTGTCAGTCTGTGACTAACATTTTGTGGTTTTTCGGTGTTTTTTATTTGGAGCCATCCTTGTTCTACCTCTTCAGACTCACCAGCATGACCTGAAGCCAGGTGGCGCAGAGATCATCGTCACCAATGAGAATAAGAAAGAATACATACAGTGAGACATGAAACGATATCTTTACATTATCTTTACACGTTCAAATCATATTTTCCTGCTAATCTTGTGTTTTTTATTATTTCACAGTCATGTGATGCAGTGGAGGTTTGTGAACAGGATACAGAAACAGATGACTGCCTTCAAAGAGGTAGTTTGATTTCTTTTTAAGACATAAATACTATATTAGAAAAGTATGAAGGAGAAGCCTGAACATATTTTTTTGACAGGGATTCTTTGAGCTGATACCACAAGATCTGATTAAGATCTTTGATGAGAATGAACTCGAGGTGAGTTTTCACTTCATCCAGTGTGCTAAAATGAACCAGATTAAAACCAGAAAAATGAATAACGGTCTGCCTGCCTGCATTCTTGTCCTCAACAGCTGCTCATGTGTGGGCTTGGAGATGTGGATGTGAACGACTGGAGAGAAAACACCAAGTACAAGAACAACTACTGCGCCAACCACATCGTTATCCAGTGGTTTTGGAAAGTAAGGCGACTTTCCATGCCTCTGGCCTGTGAATTTTTTTTCTCTGTTTTGTTTTATTTACTTATTTTTGTGTCTGCTTCTCGTCTTACAGACGGTGCTATTGATGGATGCAGAGAAGCGAATCCGGCTTTTGCAGTTTGTGACGGGAACATCCAGGGTCCCAATGAATGGCTTTGCTGAACTCTACGGTGAGATTAGAGATTTCATCTTGTGTACAAATGATAGAGTCTGCCTTTACCTTATTGTCCACATATTTCTCCTTCACGTTTTATACGATTGATTCAAGTGAAGTTTTTTTATTTTCCAGGGTCTAACGGACCACAGCTGTTCACCATTGAGCAGTGGGGAACACGAGAAAAACTCCCTCGAGCCCACACATGGTGAGCACTCGACGAAGATTTTTTTTTTTAACACTGAAAACATTCCAGCTCGTGATTCTGATTCATGATTTGATGCTTAGATGCTGCTGTTCCTCTAGTTTACGCCTTGTCTTTACTTTCACCTCCTCCAGCTTTAATCGACTGGACCTGCCTCCTTACGAGTCTTTTGAGGAACTGAGGGAGAAACTTCACATCGCCATTGAAAACGCACAAGGCTTTGACGGGGTAGATTAGCGCGTCTGCTGCGCTGACATTACTTCCATTATAGAGAAACAAGCTGTGCACAGACTTGGGTCTTAACCTGCCTGTTGTGTGACGAATGAAGGACGTTCACACAACCTTCATTTTGTGGAGGCACAATCGGAGAGATTACTATAAATCTGTTTTTGATGGATTGATTTAATTTCACCCTGTGTTCTTAAGTTTACAACGCAAAAATATAAAGCTATATATTTTATGACAGAAAATGCAGAATTTAAAAAAAAAGGCTAAATTGCCTTTGAAAAATCATCATATCTTCAGTGTGATAAGTAAATGTAGTTAGATGTCTCCACCTTTTGAAATCCCTTAACTTTTCCTTTAATTGCATGTTAGTGCTGGAAAGAGTGGACCATGGGTCAGATACCCACTATGACATTTGAATGAAAAGATTTAACCTTAATACCTTTGAGTATTAACATATGTCTTCTGTCAAAAACCAGTCAAATCCAAAATCCCTTTAACCATGTCATTGATCATGGATGAATATGATATGTCGGATGCAAAGCTTGAATATAGACAACTGTAGAAACACGGCAGACTCCAAAAGTATGGTTCTGTCTCTTCATTTGCATGTTCCCCAAAATTCTGTGATTTCCATTTGAAAATAGGTGATACAAATGGAACTGTACTCTGTGAATTGAATAGAATATATTTCCTCAATTTTTTTTCATTTTCTTTATTTAAAATCTATACATTTTTCATTCCATATTACTAGAAACACTGATACAAATCCCAAATATATGTGCCAGACAAGCATAAATAGCAGAAACACTGCAGTATCAATATGTTTGAGCATCTATTCTTAAAGCAGGTGTCATCTAATTACTATAGTAGTAACTAATCAACACCAGGACCAGTAACAGGCTAAACTAATTAAATGGCAGTTCATATCTGTGTAGTCCACAGATCCAAAGAAATAGCTGCAGTGTTACTGTGTTGAAATACTATGCATAATTGTACATATTGACATAAAATGATTGAAAATCTTTACATTTTTTGTTTATTATGTGGGGAAAAAAAATCCTATAAATATAAAATAGAACTGTGCAGGAAATCAACATTCATTGAAACCTTAAGATTGATTGAAAGTGACAAATTGGGTATTTGTGCACGTCTTTTTTTGTGTTTCATTTATGATCAATAATCACTCATAACCACTCGTACTAAAGTTCAGGTTGAACACTGACTGTGCATCAGAAGAAAACAAACCTGATTCCAGAACTGTTGGGACACTGTGAAAACCGGAATGTGATCATTTGCTTATTCTATTGACATATATTCATTTAAACAGTTTTTAAACAGTATTAAATGCTTTATATCTTGATTTCCACTGGCTTCTGTAAATATATGCTTACTCTGACTTTGATGCCAGCAGTGTGTGAGTTGGGACAGGGGGGCGACAAAAGACTGAGAAACAGAAACGATGCTGAAAATGCGCTGACGGGATTGTTCCAGTCCATTGATAACAAGTGATGTTATTGTGATTGGGTATCAAAAAGGCATCGTCAAAAGTCATTCAGACACAGGTATGGGGGTGAGGACCACCACATTGTGATATTTACTGTGTACTTGTAAGATATATACTGTATTACTACATGTTAGAACTGGTTGTTGTTAAACACCATTCGTTTGCAGGTGATAGCGTTTTGTCCTTCATTTACATTTTACAGTGTACCTGTGCCTTTGGAATCAGGGTTGTTTATTCATGTATATATATTTCCTGGCCAGTATCTTAAAGAATCTTTATCCAACTGACTGGCCTGATCATAATGTTGATTTTTTTTGTTCTTCTACTCCTCATGGGTGTGTAATTGTACCACAATGCTCTATTTTTTTAGAGTACAACTTTAAAAATTGTTTGTTTGTTTGGCACCATATGTACAGTTTATTTGTTCTCTGAAATGACTTATAAATGACTTGTAATACATTTGTAGGAAACTAACTGTACTTACGCAATAGTTTTAACGTTTTCTGAAAGGTTAAACGTGTTTACACTATCTGCCATGTTTACAGGTTGTTGATAAAGGAAGATACTGTGGGCTGGTGCTTCTCTCTGACAACACAATTTTATACTTATGCTTTTATAAAGTGAAGCACTTTGTTAAATATTGACGAGTCTTACTTCTGAACTGTTTGATTCTTTGCCGATCTGTCGCCTGCAGATGCTTAAATCACTCTTTAAGGAAAATGATTCTACGCTTTGCACATGTTTAGATGTTTACATGTGGACATTTGTGAAAGAAAAGAACATTCTCTTCATTCACTTCTATTTAATATTACGTGCAGAGGCCTTTGTAATGTAATGTACACTCTGATTGTTTATTGATCTCAGTGGAAGTACTGTTATCTATGTATTGTTGCCTTGCAAAGTAATGATGGATAGATTAACACATTTATGATATATAAAATTTTGTTAACATAGAATCACCTATAAGTGCATTACAACAAAAATGACATGCATGCGACATATATACAACAGTTTAAAAGGTGGACTTGAAGCATAGATGTTAAATATCAATTTAATAACTATAACACCAAATTGAATATATTTGAAAAATAAAAAAAACGAAAACAACTGGTGTCTGTCCATGCTTCCCACATTGTGAAGAGTTTTCTCTGATTTACTCGATTCCATCAGATAAATGCAGTGATCACAACTTTAATGCAATTATCTGTTTACAGTACTGTAATTTGTTTTGGTGAGTTTTTTTAAGGCAGAATATGAACAAATCTTAATATATTTTGCAGTGGTTTAAGTCCAACAACATGATTTTATATAAACTTTAGTAAGTAAACGTGACATAAGCTGTTTCGTATTCCTTTCTTACATCCGTTAAGTTACATTACAGAGACTGTTTTATGGGAGCCACCCCCTACATTTACATATAAATGTAATGGGGTTTGTTGTGGTCAGTGCAGATCCCCACCAATGGAAATCACACACATAATGATATAAAACATCTCTGATCAGTATAAAGCCACACATATAAATAAACAAACACTGAAGTTATTTAGAATAAGTCATTTGCATTTATATCGCGTTTAACGAGGTAACAATGGGGAACAGAATCTGTTGGGGTTTTTTTTAAATCAGATTCATCTGATTTCATGTCATGAAACTCACTTGGGATTTTATGTCTGACAATGACATAAATGCAGAAATGCATTTGTCTTTAAGGAAGAACACATTCCACTTGTGTTCTTGTGTCTTATGGCTGAAGGCGTTTGCAGTACCGGATCATTCCAGCAGAGGGCGTTAATCCACAACAGCTTCTTCCTGGAGCTCCTGCATCTGAAGGACTGAAGCACTTTGTTTCCAACCAAAAAGCATTAGATATTCTTTAAAACAAATTTTCTTATCTTAATCTGTTTTAAGCCTTTTGTGGCTTCACAATTTGCCTAAATTTAAACTACATTTCCCGTATAGCAAGAACAGTCTGACTCTTCATCACAAGCTAATATAGTTGTTGCCAAATATGATCATTTGCTACTTTATGACAGCATGCATTTATAGGTAGTTGTAGTTGATACCAATGAAGACTCATCCACAGTCAGAGCCTTTTGTGTGATGTAAAATCAACAGTCCTCATTTCCCTACAACCCCCCTCTTGTGGCAATAAAATCCTCTCCACTCCGCAGGGGTCAGTGGAAAGGTCACACGGGATTCAGGCTGGCCTTTTGGACACTTCTGGGGTCAGTGGGGATGGGCATCTGTGGCACCAGGAGGACACCGCCCTCAGCCAACGGCAGCACGTACCTTCTACCCACAGCCTTACCAACATTCATAACCTGATAATGACGTTTCCTCCATTGATCCGGCCTCAGAGCTCGACCGCCGGTCACACGCGGGCCCATCACCCTGCCCAACACACGGCCATATTGGCAGGTGCTGAAAACTGAATTGCTGATTAATGAAGCAAGCCTGACTGACCACGAAGGAGGGCCGGACCTCACTTTCTCACATTATGTAATAGAGGAGTCAACAACCCGCACTGAGCCAGTGTACAGCTGTTTGTTTGTATAAGTTAAATGCTCAGGAAGGAAATATGACCAATGATTTTTCACATTTTTTTTATGTTTTGAAGGGGGATATTTACCAAATGGTCAGCTTATCACATTCATAGTTGCATAATCCCATCTTGATGTGTAAAGAATTAAAAAAACAAATACAATTAATACAGGTTTTTGGGTCTGGTATTTGTTCTGGCACCACACATTCAGGTAACATAGATAAGAACCTTCCACAAATACTAACGCCAGCTGACAATAAAATGTTAACTAAGAAGTGGCGACACCAGGAACCCCAAATCAACAGGACAATGGATTAGGATAAAATAAATATTAGGCAAGGAATTCCTAACCCTCCCTATAAAACTTTATGTCAATAAGTTCAATACTTCCTGGTCTAGATGGATACTACTTTTGTGTAGGAATATTATGTAGGAAACACTTGGCTATGTTACTGTAGATGTTCACATAAATATGTGAATGCTCTCAGGTGTTGCCATAGAAAAAAACAAGCAGTTCTTTTGTTTTGTTTGTGCATTTGATCTGTTTAGCTTGAAAATTCACAAAAATAAACTTTCAAACACAAACTGGGTAGTCTCTGTAGATGATTGTTGGAATTTTACATCCTTATTTGAAATTAATATTTAAATTGACACCATTTTAAGAAATGTCTTCATGCTAACATTGTAAGATCTAAATTTGATTTATAGTCCAACTACACAAATACCTTTCTGTCCTGAAATATCTGGCAATTGATGATGATGACTATTATTCTATTATCTTGGAATTAATTATTTTCAGCCAAACCAAAATGAATGCATAATATAATGGTTGTTATAATAAAAGAAATCCAGTCAGTTAACATCAGTGATGGTTTTGGTGATTTACACCAAAGACTTTTTTTTTTGCAGTGAGTGCAAATTTTCATTACGAAACAAAAGGAGAAAAAAAAACAATAAACAAGAATAACCTAGAACCCCTGGTCATCTTTCTTGTTCTGACTTGTGTGGATATCACAGCTGGGCTACGGTCATCCTGCTGAATGAAAGTTCACACAGGGGGGGGGGGGGTGAGAACCGTGGGAGGTTGGGGGTTTGATCTTTCTCCACAGCAAGTGATGGACATTTGATCAATATCTGCATTGACGCAGCAGCTGTCCTGCTCCTATCAATGCCTCCTGGCAAATGCTAAAGGACAAGAGAAAAAAAACTAATTTCCATTAACGTTTTTTTCAGCAGTTCAAAACCATTAGGTTTCTGTTACTGGGTTGTCTGCTGTCATCAATACAGCTTCTCTTCTATTGATAAGGAAAAGGGAAAGGCTCTTCATGGAACAAGTGCCATGACAGTATTAGTGCATGACTTTTTGTGCTTCCATCCGTCACATTAGGTCCACATGAAACACAGAAAACTGATATGATCTCAGAATTCATCACATGAAACATAAAAATATTTTCACCAGCGAGAAAATCTGAATTTCTGACATTATTACAAGTTTTATCTGTGAGATTTCAGAATTCCTATCGCTGGACTCAGATGATTGGGACGGGACAGTCCCGCTGTCTGACACTAGGGGGCGACAGATCGACAGCTTCGCTCTGACCGATGGTCGTGATTAGTCGCCTGTGTCCTGCGTGGAGGAGGGAAGCTGGTGTCCGGCGGCTCTGCGGCTCAGTAGTCAGCGGGTCGGCGTGAGGGGAGCAGCCGTGAGTCGGGGGACAGCAATGCGCGGACAAATCGGATAAATGGCGCCCGTTGAGTGGATCTTATATCAGCGTTTGCTGTTCCTCATCGCCTTCCTCCCGATCCCAGGTAAGGTCCTCCAGAGCGGGGAGTCAGTCCATCACCGAGCGCGTGCGTTTGACTGTGACTCCCAGCACGAGCTCGCCGCGAGTCACTGACTTCAAAGTCCGTTAACGGTAACGGTTGGAGTCCGTTAACGGTAACGGTTGGAGTCCGTTAACGGTAACGGTTGGAGTCCGTTAACGGTAACGGTTGGAGTCCGTTAACGGTCCTCGGGAGGACTCGTCCGGACAGGTGTGTGATGAAAACACACGTGTGAACTTTAAAAGAGTTTCAGGTGTCTTGATTTTAGCGTTAAGCTTGACCCGAGTTGACCTGGTGGTCGAGGTTCACCGATGTGTGTTTTAATGAAAACGCGATTACTTTTTAATTCGAATTTAAGCATTTATAACAGTTCAGTTCAGATTATCTGCATTGTGTGAATAATAATAAAACAACCGAGAATATCAGTTGTAAAATGTTCTAAAATCTGCCATGTGTTTTTTGAATGACGACATAACTCGACCTATAATGTGTGACGTCAGTTTTCCAGTTGCTCCCCACACAAATACCATCAATCTGCCAATCAAATACATTTGTCGTCATAATTCAAATGTGATCCACCAACATGAAGCTCCTGATCAGCAACAACTTCTCTTTAATTCAACCAAAGGAACTAACAGACGAGCTGTTTCCATGGTGTTTCAGTGGTTTGCAAATGGTTGACGTGTTTCGCTGCACTTTTGTTGGTCTTATGTTCCTTTATTCTAACAGAATGCTCTACAGCTGATGAACATCTTCCCTCCTCATGTGCTGTTTCCTGTCTTCTTGTAGGTGCTTTATGCTTTAGTGAGTTGTTTTTCATCAAGGAGCCCCATGATGTCACAGTGGTGCGGAGAGACGCTGTTATTTTGGACTGCCAGGGGCGCGGAGAGTCACCTATCGACATCAGCTGGCTCAAGAACGGAGCAAAGGTGTCAGAGGACGAACGGGTTTACCTGCTCTCCAATGGATCGCTGTTTATTTCAGAGGTGGAGACCAGAAGAGGAGACAAATCAGATGAAGGGTTCTATCAGTGCCTTGCTCAGAACAAGTATGGTGCAATCCTGAGCCAGAAAGCCCGTCTCACAATCGCAAGTGAGTATCACCCTGGAATCGCATCAGAAACGGTGTTAAAGTTGAACATCAGGTGGTCAGCTCTAAACATGTTGAGGTCACTTGTCTTCAATTGTGGCTGTTTGCTGATCTGATCACCCCAAGATTATTCAAACTAATACACGTGACTGTTTATTTAGTGTTTTTCCTCCACAGTGTGGGCAGTTTGATGGTGACTGTGGAGGAAGAGGGGTAAATATTCAGAGTCAGAGCCCATAGGGTTACTGTTTGGCAGGAGAATATGCCCATTGGTGTGTTAATGAAGGAGCTGCAGATTTGAAAGGTTAGGAGCTGTCCAGGATACCGGCTTCCCAATGCTAAAGAGAAGATGACCCCTATTCACAGGCGGGGGCTTTCATGTTATTGCACCCTGATCACTTGAGGAATTGTTCTTTTGGAATGCTCTCTCCTCTAGTGGCGTGTCAGTTGGCCTTATATTTTAAAAGAGGGAGTAGCGGAGCTTCAGGCACCATTGGTCTTTTTGGAGCTTATGTCCCCTCCTCCTCCTCCTCCTCCTCCTCCTCTTCCTCCTCCTCCTCTTGCATCGTGGGTCATGCGTCTTGTGCCTTTTTCCAGCATGCATGTTAGCACTTAAACCCCACAGACACACACATTGTGCAGAATTAGGCATTTCTAACATTACATACAAGATGTTCAGATTTAAATACATGTTGTGGGCAACAGGTGTAGTACGTTCAGTGAGTTTTCATGCATTAATAAAGGTCCATTCAACCCCATGTGTTGCTTTACGATGGAGATCCCTTGCACAATTTTTTTAGTTCTAATTTTTTTTAGTTACCTGTTTTATAGTTTGAAGGTGATAAAGGTGGCCAGTAAGCTTTACAAGTTAGTTTAGAAATGGCTCTTAGACCAGCTTGAGGGTCTATGTGGAAGCTCATAAAGTTTGTCCATACCTGAAAAATATTCAGTTGTTGGACGGGGAGGTTGCAGTGGTGTTTGTTGCTGTTAGTCTGCGCACACACATTCTTACACACACACACACACACACACACACACACACACACACACACACACACACACACACACACACACACACACACACACACACACACACACACACACACACACACACACACACACACACACAAATTGCTGTTTCCCAGCACTACTGCTCTGTCCTGAGTGTCTAAATGACCAAACTTTATTGCAGGTTTTACCAGGTCAGTCGGGGCTGGAGGCTTTGCACACAATTGTTTTCTGCCTCACTACCCTAGTGAAAGACAGAAAAGCTTTTGACTCTTGATACCCCCCCTCACACACACTCACTCACACAAACACATACACACACACACACACACACACACACACACACACACACACACACACACACACACACACACACACACACACACACACACACACACACACACACTCGCAAACAACAAGAGTGTCTTTGGGCCAATTGTTTGTCCTGATTTCAATGGACTGCAAAACTAAATATATGGATTGTAAATGCTAAAGACTAAACATGAAATCAAAGTGTAGGTTTTGATCAAACTTTCAGTGTGACAGTCCTCATTGAAGAACTTTTCTCTCTTATGTGGAAATCTATGCAGGGGTTTTGATAAGATTTGATTATTTGTATTTAGTTTTTTTTAATTAAGATTATAATCAAAGTCTCTGTGTCCTGTGTTCTTTGAATAATTCAATTCATTAGATGCAAAGATGGATTGTATAACCGAGGGGGGGGGGGGTACTTTCCAGGTCTTTTCCAGAGCTGGTGTAATATCGCTCTTTGTCAGTTTCTAAAGTGTAAACTTTTACAAATGACAACGAAGGAATGCTTTGTGTCTGAAGTGTGTGGAGTCCTTAAAACCTGTGCTTACATTATAAGCTGCTGCCCGCTAGTCCTTCTTTAAGGAATGTGATGCTGATGGAAGTTAAACTTAAACATTGTGCAGCTAAAGCACAAAGGTGACAAGGGATTTGGTCCTAATGAACAGGAATGTGACACCTGAGCTGCACCATGTGACTTTCATCAATAGACTTTAGATAGAGTGGGACTTAGAGAGAGATGACCTCCGGATTTGGCTTCTTCTTTTTTTTTTTTTTTAGCTCTATGAATTTGCAGGTACCAGCGTCATGAAACTGAAAAAATGTCCACATCAGCTTTTACAGACACACCTCAAAAATGTCTGGACCTGCTTTGGAAGGTTGTAATTCCAGCGCCGTTGTGTTACGTAACATTATGCTTGGAATTCCCACTGATGGTGATCATTACATGTATTTTGCGGTCATTCTGATCTGTTGTGAACATGATTTAATGTTAAGCTAAAAGTTAGCGATGCTCGATGAAGTCGTTTAGTGAAGTGAGTTGCTGATACTCTGCTCTTGATCAATGATTTTCTTTTCATTTAAGACAAAGTTTGTGAAACTTTCCCGCACATTTCAATCACTTATTCACATAATATTGAATGGAGCACCACGAAAAGCTGTTTGATTTGAACTAGCTCCAAAAAGTAAAGTGAAAACTGATCTAAACCAACATAAATTATATATTTTTTGTAGAAAGATATGATTTGACCTTTATTAATCGTGTTTGATTTTTTTTTTTAAAAACACTAGTTTTATAACAGGATCTGTTTGTCTATTTTAACGGAACTGTGAGAAGGAAAATTTATATCAGCAGAAATTTTAATTGAGATTAAGGAAGTTCCATTCAATCCAGGTTTGAGTATTAGTCAGGAGGCTCATCATTGTTTTTACTGATCTTTTTGAAATGGACCCCAAAGACAGCGTCTGTAAGAGAACTGGAGCCAAAACAGAGCCTTGTGGGACTCCCCGAGGTGTTTGTTTATTTTAATTAAGGAGGACTATTAAGTTTTATTTGAAAAATATTGGGTGTCTTTATAGTTGTAAATACACTGTGGAGTATATTTTTGGCAGAATTTCCCAAGTACACAACAATAAACAGCATCCTGTGTTGTCCACTCAAAGTGTCAAGATATTGTAGCATCCTAGATTACACTTTGTGTGTGGCTGTTTATGGCTGTAATACAGATGTTATTTATCCTGTATGGAGCCACAAAAACTGATTTCATTTACAACTGATAAAAAATGAGTTTTAGGAGTTTCTGAAACTTAAATTTTATTTTTAGTTTGTACTGGTGTAGGTAGCCAGGCTTGAAGCTCAGCTTAAGTTGCTAAGGAATTCATCTGACTGACACTGACTTGGTACAATTGATAGCCCAATAAGACGAGAGCAAACCCACCACAGTGTGGACTGAGTGAATGAGATGGCCGAGCAAAGCCAGCCTGGAATCTTGTTTTTCTCCTCTGCTGGACACGAAAGGTTACCATGGTTCCCCTGAATGGTAGGGCCAGAGGTCAAAGGTTTCTCTAAATTGTTCAATAGACGGAGGGCAGTGAGACAAAAGCACAGGACCTCAATCCTTCCCACAAAAATAATCCCTGATGTTCATCTAGTTTTAACAGTTTCTGTTTTCAAATATGTTTGTTGTTTATTTGTTTTAGATCATCATGAATTAGATTTATATTTGAAATGCAGCTTAAAAGTATTCTTAAAAACAGTTGTAACTTTTAACAAATTGACTTCTTCAACTTTGTGTTGTGATATTTGTTGTTTAAGACAATGAAGGCTCTGTTCGGGGTCACCGATGAATGATTGAAAAACTTTGCAGGAGAGATAAGGGGTTGGAGGAGGGCTCTCTCCAACAACACACCCCCACTGCCTGGTCAGTTTGAGAGGTCACATTGCTCCTAGGAAGAGTTCTTTGTTTAGCGAGGCCAGTGGTCACCGGACGGTCCTGCAGCCTGTATGTTGCGACACCCTCACATCTGCCAGCCAGCAAGTGATTGATTTGTGGTCTTTTTCAGCTCCGCATTGTAATTCTTCTTGCTTATCAGCCTCCTTTTTTAAATGTTCAGTGGGGTCATTTAATATTGTAAAGGATTCATCAGTCAGATAAATAGTGGTGCATTTCAGTAGGAGTTGTAAAATGCGTCAATTTAAATCAAAGTTGTTGTTTTTTAATATATAACCACATGGTGTTTCCTGTTCCCAAGAACAGATGAAACAGAGCCCACAACACGTCTCAGGTTTGTTGCGTGAATTAGTAAAAGGTTGTTCATGAGCTCCTGCTGCTGAAGGCCATCAATTTAATGCCTGCAGGATCAGGAGATGATCAATTTTAATGTCCCTCCTAAAAGGTTTTACTCTGGGGATGGGGTGGGGTTAGTTTTAGACCCTGTAGACGCATCATTCGCGTCCGCATTTTTTTTGTTTTTGTTGTTGGATCGCAGTGTAGAGGAGTGTCCAGAATTTGTATGCACAATATCAGTTGGAATCCCATTAAAAATATAAATTTACAAGTTTTTGTTGATGCTATTTGAAATTAGGATGCATTTCTATGGGCTAAATGGAATTTTCAATTAATAGTTGAAGGATTTCTACCAAAGGAAGTATATGACAGTTTGGAGGATAAAGTCCTCTCTTAATAGTAGCACCACTTAGAGCAGCCTGTAGCTGTCCTTTGTCCTGGGTCGGATTCTAACCACAGTAACCAGAGAAGAGAGGGATAAACTTACTTGGGGTATTTGTAAAGAGACTTTTGTTTGGGCCTGACTCCACTGACCTTCAGCTGGAGGAGCTGCTAGCATCAACAGGCCCATCTGCTGAGGCAACTACAGCAATAGTTGGTTTCACTTTATCCTATGATATAATATAATGTACATATATTGATATAACTTATGTTTTGATTGTCTTATAGATAAAGAAAATTAAATTGAATTAATGCTAATGCGTTCCACGCTATATGTAAAGTACTGTATGTCCTGCAGCAGCTGCACCGGCAGTGTTATTTTATTCAGTGAACTTACATATTACATAGGTTATTAATATGGAAGACGATTATATTATTACAAAATTAAAATTAAAATCGTTGCACCCGTGGGAAATTTTTACTCAGTTGCCTGAGTTGGGCTCTATCTAGAATTTGAGTTCAGAGGTGAGGAGTCACAAATCTATCCGGTTTGTGACAGAGACCGAATTGATTTTATATATTTACATGCAATAAAGGCATTTATTCTTTTAATGTAATTCACAGATTTTAAATGGCGAAATTAGTTTATGTATCTAAAGTAATTAACAAGTAGAAGGTCAGCCTTTTATGTTCAGCGAGAAGACCTCTGACCAATGATCAGCAAGTCCTAGAAGTTATGGATTTTCCTCCTTGTCTCAGTAGATGATCAATAATCAATCATTACATCCCACTGTTTGTCAATCCAGCATCATTTGATGAAATGGAAAACCATATTAGTAAGAATGAGGACAAGCGAAGCTCATCTCATATGCCCCACATTCATCTCATTTCAGCACGTTAATGGCATGTTTGTGACATTTCTGCATTCAAATGGGGGGGGGGGGGTTGTGGGTGGGTGTGTTTTTTTTCTCTTCCTCAGTTTTCACATTAAACACAAGTGGAATAAAGAGGAAAGAAGAAACAGTGATGACTATTTATGGAGACAGTATCTCATCATCACGGCTGCCAACTAGCTCCATGACTTTGTTTAAAATAAGATTATTTCTTCCAGGCTGTGTTAAAGTCATAATTCACTGTGTGCGTGCGTGTGTGTGTGTGTGTGTGTGTGTGCGCGCGTGTGTGTGCATGTGTGTGTGTGTTTTGGTGGTTTTTAGCACCACAACACCTGTCGACACTGATTTCATAGAGCCATCCATCATGGTCTTATTCACAGCCCGGTGTGTTGAGGACAGTGAAGTGATTTCCTGTGGACCTTTCTCAAATGTTTAACATAGAGTTTCTCGTTGTGTTTCTTGTTGAAAAAATATACCCGTAAGGATTGCAGGCTTTTTTTTTTTTTGTACTGAAGACTTGACACACATGGTTTCAACTCAAATTTCAAAAATTTCAACTCTTAATTTCCCATCGAGGTTTATTATAGTATGTTACATTAAAAAATAAATTGCTGCCTGTTGTTTCTTTCTGTTTTTTCTTGCTGAGTGCAAGTGTGATTGTTTATCCATTAGCCTAAAATGTGATAAACAAATTTATTTGGAAAATTTTGAATACCTTTTATTTTGATTACCTTTATTATTACCGTGATTATTCAACATAAGAAATTTCTTATTTCCATTTTACCCAGAACACCCTGGGAGAAAATTTGGTTTAGTATTTAGCCACAGCCACCCGAAAAATGTAAACATCATTCAGACATCCTTACGTGCATGGTGAGTTATATTTTAGGACGCAGCAATGTTCCCAGGTCTTTATTGTTATTTTTAATTGTCAGTGTCCACAATGAACAGAAGAGCAATTGATTTCTTGTAACAAATGAGTGACCTTAGGCCCCTCCTGTTTGAGCAGAGGGGGATGGCACAGCAGTGGGTGAGCTTAATGGCTTTTAGGACTTTTATGGCCAACATGAAATCACTGTCAGAGAGAGCATTTAACGGTTTAAGGGTTTAAAGCAACTTCGATCATACAGAAACTGTTACACTTCTGTCGTTTTCTGCCTCTCTATAATTTCTTCAAACACACGTTGGGTCTCAGTTGCTTTCTGCTCAGCTGCTGAAACGTTATCCGCACAGGATGTGACTGTTCTACTCCAATCATCACCTTCCTGCAGCACTCTGCAGGTCTGTGGCTTTAGGTGATACTATGAGGTATGAGATCAGTGCCTGCCTGAAATATATCAACGTGTTTAAGAACGTAATTCAAAAATGGATAATGAATGGTTATTAACTGATCTTGAAAAATGGCCATAAGGCTCTTGATTCTAACCCTAACCTTCAGGGAGAGGACTTTCTTGTACAATATCTTAAAAAGACAGCATGTAAAGGATAAAAGCTTGAGTACCTCTTGGTTCCAGAGAACAGTTTTACTCTATAAAAGAAAACGTTTTCGTGTTAGTTGTGGACCGATCCTTCCTTTATGACTGTTTGCTGTATCTACTCCTCAATATGTCCCTGAAGAAGCTGGAAGATTCTGTTGTGATAAATGAGGCAGACTGTGTGTGTTTGTGTACGCGCGCGTGTGTCATCATGTTATCTGAATTACACTATTTTTCATAATGTTTGGAAGCCAAGTCATAGTAATAATTTAGTAATGTCATGTTTCACCAACTCATACTGACAAGGAATTAGATCAGGGGCGTCAAACTCATTTTCACCAAGATCCACATCAGCATAATGGCTGTCCTCAAAGGGCCAGATGTAACTTATAAATGTAACTAAATACAACTAAGTGTAATATAAAGTAAATGTAACTACTCCTTAATGTTAAATAACTCTGAATTTATTACTTATTCAAGTTACAAACATTGCAGTTGTGCAGAAAAAACATTTTTTTTCTAACATAAATCACTTTGTCAGGTTATTAAACCCACAGAACTCCATCAATCAAGGATCAAACTATCCAAATGAAGAAAGAAAAACAACATCAAACACAAGTTAGGACATTAACTTTTTTTCCAAATGTTTTTGTCAGAATTAAAATGAGCTTGATTACTGCATTGTGGGAAATGTAGTTTTGGTCAAAGCACACTTTCAACCTATTTATTTCTAGACACTCCAACCGTTTATGCTATCGCGGGCCACATAAAATGATGCGGAGGGCCACATTTGGCCCCCGGGCCCAAAGTTTGACATGTGTGAATTAGATGATGTAGAAAACGTAAAAACTAGAGATATTTATATTTGTCTGCTGATTTCTCTGTCTTGCTGCAGGTATCTCCTCATTTGCACTCCAACCCACATCAGTGGTGGTGACAAAAGGCTCAGTTGCCAGGTTTTCCTGCAGAATCAGTGCCCACCCTCCTCCAATCATCACTTGGGAGTTCAATCGGGTCACATTACCACTTGTCACAGAACGGTATGTAGGCTGTCCAACTCCATCATATCTGTTTTTCACACCCTCGTGCCTCATGAAATATAATCTCTTACTGTCGCTATGATCAGCTCTCAGATTTTTTTGTAACAGACACATCATTTGATGGATATATGCTGTATTTCATCTGTTTGCGCCTCTAGAATCACCGTCCTGCCCAGTGGTGTTCTTCAGATCACTGGGGTGCAGCAGGCAGATGCTGGAAACTACCGCTGTATCGCCACCAACATTGCGAGTCGACGCCGAAGCACAGAGGCGACCCTCACTGTCACTCCAAGTACATCATTCCACTTTCTTTTAGCAAGATTCTCAGATGACGAGCATGAAAATATACAGTATTTTCCGCTCTATAAGGCGCACTGGACTATAAGGCGCACCTTCCATGAACGGGGTATTTGAAAACGTTTTCATATACAGTATAAGGCACACTGGATTATAAGGCGCACTGTCAGTTTTTGAGAAAATTAAAGGTTTTTGGGTGCGCCTCATAGCGCAGAAAATACTGGATTTCAGGAGTGAAATATTCACCACAAATCAAAGAGTTTAATCGAACATTTATCTAAAACTAGTCAATTAAGATTTGCCAATTTTTGGCAGTAGTTAGTTAAATGCCCAACACACAGCTGCTATCTCACTCACCTCGCTGTGCCCCAAAGCTGTCATCCTTACTTTATGCTTCCTCCATCTCCGTAGCTCCCAGCCCCCAACTTCCCCAGAGGCCACGCATCATCGCCGGGCCACAAAACATCTCGGTGTCACTGCACCAGAATGCCATCCTGGAGTGCATGGCCACAGGCAATCCCCGGCCCATCATCTCCTGGAGCCGAGCAGACAGCAGGTCCATCGACGTGTACAGCACCAAAGTGTTGGGAAATGGCAACCTCATCATCACAGACATCAAGCCCCAGCATAGAGGAGTCTATCTATGCAGAGCCACCACTCCTGGCACACGGAACTATACTGTTGCTTCAGCCAATGTTACAGTGCTAGGTAATATAGAGCTTCTACATCCACTAAAATGTGTCTGTTTGTGTATTTGACTTCATTGCTTCTCTGTTTTTGGTGAAGCGCCCCCTTCCTTGGTGGAGTGGCCAGAGAGCTTGACTCGTCCTCGGGCGGGCACCGCTCGGTTCGTGTGCCAGGCTGAGGGAATGCCAACACCGCAAATCACCTGGCTCAAAAACGGAGCGAAGGTTCACTCCAATGGGCGTATCAAGATGTACAACAGGTAACTTCACTTGTTAAAAGCATCCGCTGCCTCCATGTGTCATTAATCTGGTTCATACACCGTTTTCATTGTGGGGCTGTTGTCTCTTTATTCTGCACTGATCTTCTATGTCAGGGTGTTTTCACCGAGAGCCACATCAGCATAATGACTATCCTCAAATGGCCAGAGGTAACTTATAAATGTAACTCAATACAACTAAATTTAATGTAAAGTAAATGTAGCTACTCCTTAATGTTAAATATCTCTAAATTTATTACTTATTCAAGTTATAAACATTACAGTTGCGCAGAAAAAGCATGTTTGCTTGTTTCTCCCTTATAACAAAAATGAGCTTGATTACTGCATTGTGGGAAATGTAGTTTTGGTCAAAGCACACGTTCAACCTATTTATTTCTAGACACTCCAATCTGTTATTCTCTCGCGGGCCACATAAAATAATGCGGAGGGCCACATTTGGCTCCCGGGCCTTGAGTTTGACCCATGTGCTCTATGTTAATGCAATGAAGGTGCAATGGAGTGTTTTTTCCACCTCTGTGACAGCCATTACTTTAGTCCCCAAACCCTGTGTGTTTGCTCACGGAATGCCAGCACCCTACTTAACATCACACTGGAGCTGCATCGTTCACCCTTGTATTGTTCAGTGGGAACAAGTGTTGTCGCTACACAGAAGTGAAGCTGTAGTGCCGTTACATAACCTGTATGTGAAAGACAGATGCCACCTGACGACAAAGAGTAATAGTCAGATGGGTTCTTGAGTGGTTGATGAGAAATAAACCTTAAGCTGTGTTCTCGACCAGGTCAATTCAATTCTTTATTCCTCTTTGGGAATTGAAACAGTTAATAAAATTAGAAAAAACAATTCTAGGCCTGGTGGCTCTGTAGGCATTTACAAAAACTAGCCTGCCTGCAACACGGATAGGAATTCTTATTTTCTCGTGAATAATGTAGGAACTCTGGCATCCATTCTAGACATTACAAATCTCTTTTCAAGTCAAATGTACAGTATGTACTGTTTGTAGGCACAGAGGAGCTCCTTTTACCAAAAAGAAACCTCTCATTCAACAGTCTTGGGTGTCCATTTCAAAACATTTTAAATTAATAATAAACTGCGGATTCTTGAGTAGAAAGAAAACTGAATAATTTATAGCCATGCACGTGGGAATTTTTTGATTTCCCTATAATTTATTCTCACTTCTTTTCTAACATCAGTGCTTGAATCTATTATTGACTGAGTGAATCCTTCTATGTCCGTCAGCAAACTTGTCATCAACCAGATCATCCCTGAGGATGATGCCATCTATCAGTGCCAGGCAGACAATGAGCTGGGATCTGTCATCTCCATGGCCAGGCTCATTGTGGTGATGTCAGAGGACCGGCCCAGTGCCCCCAGGAACATCAGAGCTGACACCGTTTCCAGCTCCGCCATTCTTCTGGCTTGGGAGAGACCTATGTATAACTCTGATAAAGTTATCGCTTACTCAGTCCACTACATGAAGGCTGAAGGTAAGTCCATTTAAAAACAAAAGAGAGAACAGAGAGCATAAATTAAGGGTCAGGTTTCATTGTCTCACAAACATTTCCTGTAGCTGAAGGAAACTTTTAAAATGTTTTAATATTTGACCATGGAGAGTACATGCCAGTGTCCTTCTGGAATGTTTTTATTCCCTTACAAAGAAATAAGTTTACAGACACTCTTAAACATGATAGACCACTCTAAACTCTCCTAGGAATAGATCCTATGTCAACTATTGATGAATTAATTGTATAATTTTGAGTGGTATGTGATGTTGTCTGTGGATGGATGGGATGTTATGTTGGCTTCACATTTCTATTGTTTCAAACATGCAGTCGCACCCTTAAAAACGTACAAGACTGATGTGCTGTGAGCTGATTCTCCCTTCATGACAGCAGAAAGTCAAATTGCAATGCTTGTCTAAGTACACTGTTGGATCTGACTAATCATTGTCAGCTATGTTGGTGAGCATGGGACAGGAGAAAAAAGGAATGCTCCTTCAAAATAAAGATGAACAATGTTTTTCTTCTCAACAAAGAGAACTAGTGTTCTGAAGACCATAGCTGATGGAGTTTCTGCCTGTTGAGATACAGGATGCAGACAGAACTATTCAGAAAAGGCACAAGTGGCAGCAGAAAAGCTTTTCAGCGTCCCCTGGGAACTCTTGCTGTTGACCAGAAGAGTTGCGTTCAAACAATGCAACATTTCAGGAAAAAAGTTCAGCTTGTTCATTCAAGCGCTACACTTAATTATATTGCCACTGACTTAGATGGGAGGTGAAACGTACAAATTCTACCAAGAGAAAGGAACACCTGCTCGATTTTGTTGGGGATAAGGAGGTCAAAATAACAGTTGAAGTTAAACAAGGGTTGGGTTTTTTTTTTATATTTATCTGTCAAGGATTTTATCCACTTAATTAAGATGTGGTCACAAAGTCCTTGTGAGCCCCATTCACAGCCAACAGTTGTTCACTGACGTTGACGGTCTGTGCTCCACCTGAGGTTGTAGAGCTAGAGGTCTGGGTTTAAATGAGGCTTCTAATGAAAGGAGGAATTAATTAGCCTGTGATGGAGTGTCTAAAAGTATTAGTCTGTGAGATTAGTGGCGCGGTGTGAATTGGACAGGAAGGGACACTTTGTTACTGAGTTATTCAGGCTACAGGCTAAACTATTTGCTTCCTTCTTAAGTACCTTGTTTACCAAGGTCAGAAATAACCAGGTGTTTTTTACTAATGCACAAATGTAACATTTGTGTGAGTTTGCTAATCTCTTGTTTAGTCACTATTAATTTAAACCAAAGGTAATTTTGAGACTAATGCAAGTGAACCAGTTTCCACAGCAAAATATGAACCTACATTTTTTCTGTATATTTTGGCAGAGCTGTGGGATTCTGATCTCCTTGTTTGTATATTTTTGTGGTTCAAACCCTTCTGTTAAACTAGGAGTTATATTTATCTATATTTTTAGGTATGAAAAATAAACTTAAAAAAATATTTTTAAGGTATATTTAAAAATATACCTAAAAATGTATTTTTCAGGTATATACCTTTTAAATGTACCTTAAGTTTTTTTTAAACATACCTAAAAAATATACCTAAAAATACATATATTTTAGGTATATTTTTTATATGTAAAAGAACCGATACATGTAACTCAGTTTAACAGAAGGATTTGAACCATAAAAATATACAAACAAGATCACAATCCCACAACTCTGCCAAATATACAACAGTATAATATACAATATATAACAGTTTAGGTTCATATATTTTGTTGTGGAAACTGGTTCACTTGCACTAAATATGAACCATAAGAATGTACCTTAAAAAAGAAGATATTTTTTAGATATATTTTATACCTAAAATATATTTATCTATATTTGTAGGCATAAAAAATATAGTTATATATACTAAATATATTTTACTTTTTGAAAAGAAAAAAAAATTGGGTTTATTTTATCAGAATTCTGTAGAACTCCTTTGACAATGGTATCATCTCTCTAGGATTGAACAATGAAGAATATCAAGTTGTCATCGGTAACGATACGACCCGCTATATCATCGATGACCTGGAACCAGCTCGTAACTATACCTTCTATGTGGTGGCCTACATGCCCATGGGAGCCAGTCGAATGTCCGACCATGTGTTCCAGCACACACTTGAGGATGGTGAGGCATCACATACTGGCAATAAAATTCAGAGGACTTGTTATGGTTTTAATTTTTCCTGATTTGTGGACCCACAGTTCCCCTCCGTGCCCCCGAGCTCAGTCTCACCAGCCACAGCCCCGTGGACATCCAGGTGTCCTGGCAGCCCCTTCCAGATAAACTGAGTCGCGGCCGAATCTCTGCCTACCGACTGTGCTATCGCACTAGCGCTGAGAATTCAGTGTCACAGATAGAGCTACCTGGTGATAAGACCCAACATCTCCTGAAAAATCTGCAGCCTGACACCATCTACCTCCTCCGCATTGTCGCCGCCACCAGCATAGGATGGGGGGAGCAGTCTGTGTGGACATCCCACCGCACGCCGAAGGCATCCAGCGCTCGGGGTACATCATTTATACTCTCTGTAGGAAGCAGAATGTTACTGTGTCATATATTAAAGCACAGAGGGATATGTCCAAAAGGTGAATAATCTCTAAATTAATTCCTTCTATTAATTTATTTCATGAGAAAAAGCCAAGAAAAGAGCCTCCTCCTATAATCTTGTTAAGAAAATGCGTTTGTTGCTCTCTGACCCTTGGCCTACCCTGTCATTAACAATGGTGGAGCTTCAGTAGAGGGTCATAAAGGGAACCTCTGGGTGGGAAAGAGTACCGGTATATGACTTCTCAGATCCCAAGTGAAGCATTGAGGTGGGGGAAGGGAGAATTTGTTCTTCCTGCCCATCTCTTTTGCGCCTCTGTCTCCACTTAAAACTCAGACACAAGTCTTGGAAATGGAAAACTCCCTTCCCTCGATTCCAAAACTAGAAATGGGTGACATCATTCACTGTCTTTTCCTCTGGTCTACGTCGAGTGTAAAACAGCTGGTAGGGCACCAGAGGTTAGTTTCAGTTTTCAAAGTCAACTTCTGGTGGAGAACTTCTGTTCATCACATAAATATTGGTGACAGCTTTGTGAAGGCATTCCAGTTTTCTAAGAACAATCTTCTGTTTTCCAAGCTCAGGCATAGCGTGACGTAGTGTGACATCACCGCTGCTAAAGTAACCCTTTATCCTCTTTCTTCTGCAGTTCCTCTCGCTCCTGAGCTGCATTTGGAGCCGTTAAACTGCACCACTATTTTGGTGCGTTGGCAACTGGAACCCAGGAACTCTGCCAGGGTCCTAGGATACAGACTCTACTACCACGAGGAGAGCCAGTCAGAGAGGAATCCTGTTCAGCTGCGAGCCTCCGATCACTCACGCACCATCAGCGGCCTTGGTGAGTTTGGTTTCAGGGTGTTGGAGTTCCCTCCTGACGCTGACGCCTCATATGAACACCACAACTCAACAGCAACACCTTACTGGAGAAGGAGCACATCCTAAAGTTTTAAAATGATTTTCCTTTATTTTTTTAAACAAATTTTGCAGGTCTACAAATAACCCGTTCTTACTTTGTATACAGTATTTTCTGCACTATAAGGCGCACTGGACTTTAAGGCGCACCTTCAATGAATAGCCTATTCTAAAACTTTTTCCACATAGAAGGCACACTGGATTATAAGGCGCACTGTTGGTTTTTGAGAAAATTGAAGGCTTTTAGGTGCTCCTTATATTGCGGAAAATATTGTAACTAATACAAGTATTAAACTGTCAAATATCCAAACTAAACTATCACCAATCATTTCATTTCATTCAGCAAAAGGGTTTTTGAAACTGCCTTAATAAGAAAGCCTTTTTTGTTATATTTGGTGGTGGATGAGCGTTGTTAAAACCAGCATCTCTGACCTGACCAGTGGCTGTGGGACAGAACAGAACTACGTCCCACCTCCCAACTTCTGTACCGGATTCCCTAATGTGGGTTCTTTCAGCAGCTGCTGTGTGGCGTTTGTGACATATCACAGCTCCTCTGGCCTACAGGTCAAATTCATTTTGACTTTTTTTTTGTTTGAGAGCGGAAAGGGGATCAGGCCAAAGCAGTGGACAACTGACCATCTGTGCCTGGAAGGGGTCAACCAGGTGGTCAGCAGCTGACTTGTAAATCAGGAAGCTCATGTCTGAATGGGATCAGAAACAAGAAAGATGAGGGAGCGGTATAAATCACTGTAGGTGTTAACTCAAACCGCTTCAGGCATTTAGTTAGTTAGACATTTAGTTCAGTGGTGTTAATACCACTACTACTGATGCTGGTCAGCCAGGCATTTCTCATGGAAACTAGATCTATTTTAACGTGAGGAAGTAAACTGATACGAATCATATGTCAGTATCTTAAAAATAAGATTTAAATAAAAAAGATCTACAGACATTGGAAGTCTGCCCTTAAATTTGTTTTTTTCTCTCAATTTTGAATTTTTGATCATGGTTTAAGTGGAGGCTTTATTCACAGTCAATCATTTATAGAAGGATTAGTCGCATTAATAGTAGGTTTTCACATATATTAGAAAGAATTAACTTTCTGTTTCTCTTTAATAAAGGAGCTTTGTGTGGCTGTGTTTTAGTTAAGCTGCTTAGTGCCGGCAGATTTATTGTGATAGATGTAAGTGTTTTATGACGTCGCTGAAGGAGCATTCACATCAAAGGCTGTCATTTAGCTTTTGGAGCCGCCACCGTGGATTATTAGCCAAAACAAAGGGAAGTCAGTCTCACTGCTTCAGCAGTGGGGCAAACACCATCTCGAGATTGTTTTCCTGATGAATTATCCGCAGCTTTGTGCATAAGGACAGAACCGTGACTTGCTTTATCATACCTCCAATGCTCCACCCAGGAAAGCCCTGCTGAGTCAGCAGGATGTCACTAAAATAGCTGTAATTGTTTATCTTCACAATCATTCTTTTTTCTTCAAAATATTTCACTCGACTATTATTGCAGCTGCATCATTAATCAAATTGTAATTTAAAGATTTGCGGAGTTTGTGAAAAGAGGTTATTTTAGAGAAAACTTTTTTAAAAATTTAGTGGAAGGAAATAAAACTCACAATTTGAAAATGAAATCCAGATTTATGATTGGGCAAATTTAGCTGTTTCCCCATATTACTTGGCATTATGTAGTGATTGATGTGTATCTACAGTCATAATACAGTAATAAAATGTGCATTTCAGGAAATGTTCCGTCAAGTATTGATGAACTATTTCATTCTCATCAAATTATATTGAGCTGAACATTGAGAGGCGAGACAAACCGTAGCATTGATAACAATTGTCTGCACTACTGTAACAGTAGAACATGGAAATTTTATATCCATGTTGTTCTTTTCTTTCAGTTTATTTTACTTTAAAACAGTATTGAGACATTTTTTGGTAGATTTTGGATTGGATAAGGATTGATTTGACACCTCAAGAGTAGTAAATGCTTGTGTTGATTTTCTCGGTTGACTAGCAAATTGAATCCGTTTTTTACTGTAAGTAGCATTTTCCTATAACGCTGATTGTGTTGAACATGACAGTCGTCCTGTTTTATGCTAATTCTATTTATTTATGAACTATCATTTATATTGTCCGTTTCGGTTCTCAGTCATTCAGGTCATGGTTATCCAAAAGCTGTTTAGGTCAATCCACTGGACGTTAAGAAATATCATTTATGTTAAAACTGGTACAAAAGAACATGCTCTCGCTTAACTGTTAAATTATCACTTATGACAGTCTAGATGATTGAAAGCACACCCTGAGAGACAGGAATGTGCCTGAGAGGCTCCAGTTGGGTATAAATGACACTGATATGACCTTTCCTTGCATGTGTTTTCTCTTCTTGGCCCATGAGAGGAGCATGTAGTCGTAGCTGAAGCTGAAATGCTTCTCATACCTGTTGGCACCAGGACACTCTGTGTGCACTACGGGAGATTTATCTCACAGCTTTAGGCCATATTGCATTGCTTCAGTCCTTTTTTATTAAACAAGAGACAAAGTCTGGTGGGTGTGAAAGCTAGATTTGTATTTTGGCCGTTATTTTAAAAGGTCATTTTGCGTTAAATTGCGTGTGTCGGTATGCGTCTTTGTGAGCGAGGGCGGAAAGAGTGGAGGAGAACGATGATAGATGCTGGTGTGAGAGTTCATGCAGGAGTTGACATTTATGGCCCCTGTTCAGGCCCAGCTTGCCTGGGGGGCCCTCTCGCAGGCCAGAACAAAACCTCAGGGGCCAACAGGATCTGCATTTTGGTTTGAAAAAGAAGGGGTGACCACAAATGGTTAAAATATGCCCTTTAATGCAAACAGCATAATTTATGAGTCAGGCTTGTGAGGTTTATCCCAGTAACCAGGACAGGAAATTGTCTTCAACTCAAGCAGAACACCTCTCAGTGAGAATATAATGTGTTGTAAAGCATTGTTCATGGACCCTTATTGATCTGATAACTGTCGATTTGATCACACACACCAGAGATTTAAGGAAAGCCACAAAATTCTCGTCTATTGCAAGTAAAAGACAAACCTGGCCTTTGGGACTCGATTAAGTTTCGTTCTCCACTAAGAGACATTTTATCCTGACTCTTCCCTGTTTTTCCACTTCCTCTGCTTGACCCTCCCCCCGTCCTCAGAGAGAGCCCTATAACCCCTCCTCTTTCAGGATTTAGCTTGCCCAGATTCCATGTCAAAGGTCGTGGCCCAGATGTCACATCTCCCCCCACCTCTCTCATAGAGCTCCTCTTGCATTATTCCGTCAGGCTCATTGTGTGGTGGTCGTGGGGGGGGGGGGTAGAGGTGCGCCTGCTCCTCTTTAGCGGTGGACAGAGGCGTAATCAAGTGGGAAAAACTTTTTTATATTATCATCTGAAAACTTCTCAAACAGCTTCAGAGTTCATTGAGCAGCTCTGAGGCCGATCTCACCTTCTCCACTCCTGACCTTTGATTCTTTCAGAATTTAATCTCAGGTTGACCTGCTGGCCCTGGTGTGGCTCCGGCGAAGCTCCTCAGGGCTGCATGGGGGGTGTTGCTCAACCCCACTCATCTAAAACCTCACGGACACAAATTCATCACATGTTTTGAAGTTTAACTTCTACTTCTCTAAGTGGCCAAGAGACAGAACTATAATTGTAAAAGAGTACAGTATTTTCCGCACTATAAGGTGCATCTGATTATAAGGCACACCTTCAATGAATGGCCTGTTTTAAATCCTTTTTCATATATAAGGCACACTGGATTATAAGGCGCACTGTCAGTTTTGGAGAAAATTAAAGGTTTTTAGGTGCGCCTTATAGTGCGGAAAATACTGTAGATCAAATTTAAAGTTATTTGTGCAAGAATTGTTTTCATCTTATGAATTTGAGGATTATTATTAAAGAGTTTATGGGTCAAAGAAGATACTTGTGTTTATATAAATATTCTGTGTAATATCAGACATTGATCGCTACTCAACGTAAAAGGGACATTTGGTCAGATGTCTTTTGTTCAGCGCGGGGTCTTTAGGGTCACTGAGGTCTGCCACTGCTGTTGACCGTACGCAGTGTTTTGCCCACGCTGTCCCTCAGTTTAACCCCCCCAGATTCTGCGCCTGAATAGAAGTGTCCACTGACCGCTGACCAGCAGGTGATGAGGTCCTTCGTACTGGTGACAGGGTGATGGATGCTGCAGCTCCTCTGTTCTGCCGCCCCGAGCCTCAGAAACGGACCAAAGGATTTACGGCAGGACTGAGCGTCAGTCTCACCGCCTCACCTCCAGTTCCCAGCACCAACCATCAAACCAGGAAGCCGTGCTGACCCCACACCCACTCAGTCCAGCTCTCTTTCATGTGTTACCCCCCCTCCTTCCTGCTGGCTGTAGGAATCACATTGTCATTTGTCATGGGGTAGTAGTCAGCGGTGAATTACTGCATCGACTGCAGTGTCAGTGACAGTGGATGTTTGCTGAAGTCCAGATGTTTATCGATGCACTGGCTGAACATTTCTATGATGTAGTTTATTTACCTATATTTTTGTTTCCTTCTTTTTTTATTCAGACCCAAGAAAGAAGTACCACGTCAAACTTTTGGCTTATAATTTTGTCGGCGATGGCTATCAGGCAGACCAAACCATCAGCACCCCTGGATGCGTCTGTAAGTCCCATAATAAACACAAAGATATTTCATTTCAGCGAAGATAAAGGCATTGTGGTGCTGCTGATATTTAACCTGCTTATCGCATTTCAAAGCTGATGAAATAACATCATTCTAAATCTCTCTCAGCTGTTAGAGATCGCCTCGTGCCGCCTCCTCCTCCCCCACACAATGTGAACGCGGAGACCAACAGCTCTGCTGCTATAGTTCTGCGCTGGAGTCGACCTGCCTTCACCTCCAGCCATGCAGTCAACTACACCGTCCGCTGCAACCCCATCGGCCTGCAGAACGCCTCCCTGGTGCTGTACCTGCAGACGTAAGCGTTGCATTAGTATCCAGATTTTCAAGTCGAACAGTTCCAGTCACATTACTTTCACTTTTCCATTTACTGTCTTCACTCGTGTCAATGAAAGTTTACAAGTATCTAAAACTTCTGAGCTGCCCCACAGGGGCAAACACTGCCAGTATGGAATGATGGGTCCACCTGCTGGGCAAATTCATAAAGACACTCAAACAGAACATCTGTGGTTTACTACTGCTAAGTTCTAACTTCACCATATTATTTTGAAAATCACATTGTTATTAATCTTTTTTTTAAAAACAACAACATATATATATATATTAATATTTTACATGTCATGTCAAAATAACTCAGCAAATCTCAGACCAAGTGAAGTTTTGTCTGATGTCAGACCTCATGTGTCTTTCCATCTGCAGCGTTTCATCATTCTTTTACCCACATATCTGTGAACTGAGCAGGAAATGAACGCAAAATGTATTTAATGTATATGTATTACATCACGACTGAGAAACTTAATGGAAATTAAGAGAGATAGATATACTTTATTGATCCCGAACTGAGAAATTCACAGAGTAATCAAGCATAAAGTAACGTGTCGGACTTTTAATGACCAGGAAGCGCATCAGTTCGTAATTCACATAAGTGCTGTGAAATAACTCAGTGATTTAAAGCTTGTTTAGCCTCCACACCCCCTGAGGATAAAATTCATTCAGCGGAGGTTAAGATAAGAAAAGTTTCATTAAGGAACTACAGTATTATCTTTTGTTTATGTGTTGTTTTTAAGTCCTGTTAGTGTTTCTGGTAAGTCTCAGGGAATAGTACTTTCCTATTTAGAGTGGTAATGGCATCTAAATGACCTCAAATGAAATTTAATGAATAACAACTTGCGAGCAATTCGGTTTACGAACAGTCTCTCGGGACCAGTTGTGTTCATAGGTTGAGGACTGCCTGTATTTGTTCATTTTGTAGCAGGTTTTTGTAAAATCAACACATTTTATTATTATAATTAGAAAATCTCAAGTCTTGACATCATGTTGAGCGGGTTCAGATGGTTGATCTTCATCCAAGCGCAAAGACGTGGAGGACAATTTGAACGTTCTGGTCCGTTAAACCTCCCTTTATGTCCTCCTCCTTCAGGAGCGAACAGGAGCTCCTTGTCCGAGGTCTGGAGCCAAACACCAAGTACGAGTTTGCCATTCGCCTCCATATCGACCAGCTGTCCAGCCCCTGGAGCCCTGTGGTCTACCAGACCACCTTCCCTGATGGTAGGATCTTTATAAACTTAGGTTCAACTCCACTCGATGACTTTTTTGTGTGTAGTTTACACGTTTTCCCCACCTCTGTGTGGATTCTCACTCAGTCTTCCTCCCACAGTCCAGAAACAGAACAACGGAAGTGATTTTTTGCCTTTAGGTGTAAATATGAGCATGATTTTTGTTTTTCACAAAATGGAGTGGTGGTTATATAGATGTATAATTTCAAATGTCCTTTTCTGCATTATATTTGCACGTAATAATTATTTTTACATGTTAATATTACCCAGGGCTGCTTAAAAAATCACATCTTGTATTCTGCTGTGGTGTTGATTGTTTTTTGTGTTATTTATTTAATCTTGTCCAGCTCCCACGATGCCTCCGTCCAGTGTGAAGGTGACACTGATTGAAGAAGACATGGCTCTGGTGTCATGGAAACCGCCAGATGAGCCCAATGTAGATGTGACACGTTACACAGTCCTGTACGCCTCCAGACACAGCTGGATAGCTGGAGAGTGGCAGGTGCTGCAAAGAGAAGGTAAAGACAAGTGTGACGAAAGACAAATACACTTTTCAAAAAGAATCCTAATTTCACAGATTCACATCACATCGCTCCAATGTTGAATGCACTAAAGTTTCTCTTTTTAATGTTTTTTTATTGCTCTTAAGACATTTGAAATAATGCAGGTTTAATGCAGATATCAAGGTCTGCATGCACATAATTCTGTCATCGCTCTTTTCTTTTAAAAAAACAACAACAGTATTTTCCACACTATAAGTCGCACTTAAAAGCCTTTAATTTTCTCAAAAACTGACATTGCGCCTTATAATCCAGTGCACCTTATATATAAAAAGATTTTAAAATAGGCCACTCATTGAAGGTGTGCCTTATTGTCCAGTGCGTCTTATAGTGCGGAAAATAGTGCAATTGTCTTTTTCTGAAATTACAAACTTAATTGGTTAAACATCGACAACCAATTCAGAATTGTGAGGGTTTCGAAGCTCAGACATACACCATCAGTAACCTATAAACTATCTGTAATGTGAAATAAGGAAACTATTTGTCCACTATCTTAACTTAAACACCAAACGTGTTTCTCACCAACAGGGAGCATCACCATGGCTCTGCTGGAGAACCTGAAGCCTGGTCAGGTCTACTTGGTGAAGGTTTCTGCATCCAACAGTATGGGTGATGGACCGTTCTCTCAGACGCTGGAGCTGACGGTACGAGAGTCTTCAGGTCAAGACCTCCATGGTTCCACACACTCCACAGGTCAGTAGATGTGTTACAATTCAGGTTTTCCTGTCTTAGAACATAATTAAGCTTTTTTTTTTTACCCTGTATTTGCTAATTGTTAATTAGCTGATATTATTTGAATTCTCCCCAGCTTATTCGAATGGTTTCTATCACCTGGATCAAAAGTCAATGACTGGGATCACTGTGGGAGTCTGTATCGCTCTGATCTGCATCATCATATGTGCTTTCATTATTGTCTGCAGAGGCAAAAACAGGTAAACCAAAGTGTTTGGCTGTCAATGCAAATTGTATTTCCTTCAGTTTCCGGTTTATAGTCACGTCATGTTTGTTTCCTTGCAGGAAATCTTCGGTCATTAAAACCTACAGAGAAGGAGTCAGCTCGTCCGCCTCAGCTGCTGGAACCCTGGCCTCCGAGAGACAAGCTGAGGACGCTGACGTGACGGTACCGATGATGAGTCCGCCCCATTTTATTGATGCCAAGGTACAGCAAAACATACAGTTTGAAGCGTAATCAAATAAGCAAAATATTATTCAGCTTTTAGGGATCATGAATTTTTTTGTAAGAGTTTTAAGTTACAGAAATCTATTGTGATAATGACGATGATGTTGATTATGATGGTGGAGTTTTAAGATTTGATGAAATTTAAGTACGTAAATTCAAGTCTCTTTTTATCTGCAACAGGATGTGATGATATCTGCAGACTGAAGATTTTTTTTTATTTTTTTATTCTTACTTACAGGGTGGAACGAGTCTTATTATCAATTCTCTGGGCCCTGTTCAGCCTAGCTCTGAGAAGAAAGACAAATGGTTTTGCTTTAGCGGTAACGTGAAAAAGGAGAGTAAAGTAGCTCAGGTAATATACGTGTAAAAAAAAACCCAAACTAATTCTTCATAGTTTACCCTCTGTATTCATTTTTTAAAAAAAATTTTTTAAATTAAATGTTATTAGAATGCCCTGAGCTGAGCTTCAGGCTCCACTAAAACCTACCTTTATAAAAATACAGCAGACCTAAACCTCAGCTCATATTTTCATTTGCTGTCTCAGATGTCTACAAACTTAACCATAATTGAGGCAACACTTTCTTTGTGCTGTAGAATATAAAGCGTGGGACTGCCTCCTACCAGCCTGCTCCCACAGAGTTGTCCTATGAGCATGAGCTGACCCCAGACCAGCCCACCACCATGCAGGCCCTGCTCTGGCGCTCGGGGGACACGGAGGGCTCCTCCAACAGCGAAGGCAGCCACGCAACCGGGGACTCTGGGCGTTACTCCCACGACGAAACGGAGATGACTAACCTGTCGTCGGGTCTCAGCAGCCGCCCGCCGTCTCTAATGGCCGAAGATGGTTCGGACGGCGGTGACCCTGTTAAACAGTCAGGTGACCTCACACAGGAGAATCAGACTGAGACGGAGCTGATGACGTCTGCTGAGGCAAAACCCCACCATCAAGAAACGCAGAGCAGTGTTCCAGCGTGTGGGAATGTACCTGAGTGTGTTTGAGACTGTGCGTTTGTGTGTGTGTGTGTGTGTGTGTGTGTGTGTGTGTGCGAAAAATGTACGACAGGCCTGAATGTAAGCGTGACAGAGAGAGTCTTTTAAACTTCATCTCTTTTAGACCATCACACGGAGGAGAAATGCCATCAGATGCCTTTAACACTCTTAAGGATGTCGGCATGCAGTGTGATATCTGTTATTTTTCCGTTTTTCCTTTTCATTCATTCAGTGTTTTTTTGTTTTGTGTGTATATTTTTGAAAAAAGAGAAATCTCACCCACCATGAATGTTTAAAATCCTGTCAAAAATGTGAGATAAATGACATTTGTGACATTATTTAAGAGAGTTTATCACTGGAGCGAAAGGGAAGTGTGAGTCCTTTCCACAATTATCTACCTTGGTTTACCTTTAGGGGTAAACTCCCACTGTATATTTAATAACTAGTTGTACCTGCATCGTGAGATTGGCTGCTTCAGGTCCATTATATTTCTGATGGCTTTCTTCTGATTTTTCTGATGTGTTTTGCTTTAGTTCTGATTTTTGGATGGTAACGGCGCTGCAGCTCCTTCCTCAGATGTTACCGATGTGCTGAACCAAGTTTAATAATATTTTTCATTATGCCCATTATTTTGAATGACGTGGAAAATAATGTATTTATTTGTCAGCGTGCAGCTGCCCTTGCCATTCCTGTTTTGTACTACCTCTTTTAAGAATTTGTTTTATTGTCTTATATTTTTCTTAAACTCAGGGATCGTGGTTTTGTACATCTGAAAAGTCATGTAATGTTACATGATGAATTGACAGGGTATCTTCTCAGTACTAAACCATTGTAGTGTATAATTGCCTAATGGATATGCGATGAATGTATCTCCAACACTATGTGCCAGTAGCTCAGATGATTGTACAGCCCTCCTCTGTAGCTTCTCCTCAGGTCCTACAGCATCTGTTTTTACGACAGGCTCTTTTTGCTCATTGAATTCATCCTTTATATTTGTGTAAAGATTCACACCAGAAGTGCTTGGAGTGACGTGACGTTACAGAAAAGATTTATGATAAGGAAGCATCCCTCAGACATGGAAACTGAAGCCTAATCTGTCTGAGGGAGAAACTCTGCGTAAGGATGCAACATGTGAAGAATGGGTGTAAGCAGTGTTGAAAGTGAAGAATTGAATGAACATGAAACTTAATTTGGAAAAAAAAAATCTATATTTTGTTATAGATCATTTACTACTGAGTACACCTTGTAGTTACTTTGGTTCCAAGTAGTTTTCTTTGTGTATCTGTAGAATAGATCAAATTAGCACTTGTCTGCCAAGTAGTTTTGTAGTATTGGCCCTGGTGCAGCAGTGACTGTGAAGCTATAGCCCAAATAATTGTTTGCTACCTGAGTTTATTTTAGCCTCTGAACTAATCTGTGACTGAGCAAAGTGAAATAATCTAAGCAGATGAAACCAAAGATGAAACGTATCCTTTTGAGATGAGTTGAGACTCTGCTCTTCAAATAAAGCCTTGCACATTAGTGGCCTTGACCCACAACAAAACGATTGAATATGGTTGTGGGTTAAAACTCAGGAGGAGGTGCCAGTAGGGTACACGGGGATTTAAATAGGATGGGTAGTAATCAATAATCAATTTTATGTACGCAATCCAAATGATCCTATCGCTCAGATCCTCAAAAACTGTTGCTAACAGATGTCTGTAAATTGTAGGTGAAATTTATAAGAGGTAAATACAGTATATTATATTGACTAGGAGTTTGTTGCAACAGTGCAGTAATGTGTGGATGTGCACTCACTGATTTTTTTTATCTTGGGGAAAACTAATTTACAGAATGATTTACTAGTATTTTGGTAGATTTCCTTGCATGAGACATTTTCCAACAAGAAATTAATGTAAAATATTCAACTCTTGTCACCGATGTAACGGATGATTGAAAGATCATTGAGTGCACACACTAACATTCCTGTATTTATAATCAAAAGGATTCTGCAGACGATTCAATCATGAGAAAGTTTTGGGATGAAAAGTGACACAATCAGTTTTACTTTCTTTTGAAATGCAAACAATTTAAACCAAAGATTTTTGAGAAAGGTTTCATATTGGTAAAAGATCAATTTAAAGCATCCTATTGTCTAAAACCTGTTCACATCTTCAGTGTTTTCTTACTCCATTGTGTCTGATTAATGTATGAGACAGATGGGTGAAGAGATGTTCTACATGTATTCTCACTTGAATCCTATCAAGCATTCATGTATTCTTTGTTTTTTAGCTTTTGAACTTTTTAGATTGTGAAATCAGGGCATCATCATAATCATCATGCTAAAGTGATGTGATGGGATCCCAAAAACTACAGCTATTCACATAATCAGCTTGTGAAGAACACACATCGGTTTTGAAATGGGCTTTCATGCCTCACACAGACACACAAGTGCTACCTCATGTTTTGTACATTATTCTTTTTCTGGTAACAGGTCCAGATGCAAGTATATTTAAGGTGGTAATGCGAAAACCTAAGCATGTGAATTTGATAGGATGAAACAGAATCTGGACTGCGTATCATGTGACTCACTTTGTGTTTCTCTCCTGGCATTAAATGGTTAATTTAATGTGGGGGTGGAACTGAACCTCCTTTACAGTAAAACTCAGGGGAACCCACAGCTGCTCCTCCTCAA